>NC_043977.1:18967874-19132874 GCF_902148855.1 Sphaeramia orbicularis
AATTAATTAAGTTTAACGTGATCTTAACAATATTACACATGCTTATTAAAACAACCGCCTTGTCTTGACAGTGTTTCATTCAGTTATTAGGCTTAACAATGAAGGATAAATGTATGAAACTCTATTAAAAGGAGGAACCTGTGCTCTCAGGTGGCTCAGTTGCTTCGTGAAGCGTGGATCTGTCAGGCTGGTCTGGAAAAGCGTCGTGACTGTGTTGATGGTTTTCTGCATGAGGCTAAGGTTCTCTGTGAAGGGGAGAAAAGGGAAAAAAAAAAAAAAATGAGGGTAAGAGAGAGGTTATTACAGTTAGACAGGAAGATGAGATGGGGAAAGGAAAAGAGGTCTGCAAGGTGACAGCATAACATGACATCCCACTGGGCTTCATTACGACTCGCACCATTACGGGGCTAGCGTCGTCAGGAGTGAGCAGCAAATGATGTGCTTAAAGTGAAACCCTGCGCGGGACTGATGGGGCCAAGAGGGCTAGCAGTACTAGACGCTGTCGTGCATTAAAAATACGTCTGACAACCCCAACGAAAGGCACCACCTCAGGCAGCGCAATGTCATGACAGAATATCTAATTAGGGAAAAATTACACAATGGTGATGTTTAATCTTAGGGTGCTCAACACCTAGAGGCCTTTGCAATTACAACGGTTCACTCTGAGTGTGTGTAAAGAATATGAGTGAGGCTACACAGAAGTGAAGCCGCTGCTTACAAAGTGAATTCTATGCACTAAAAACATTATCACACAAGCACAGACGCCAATTAAAAAGAGGTCATAGATGTCCACTTGTGTGAGTGCGAGAGAAAGCGTTTAGTGAGGGCAGACAGGATAAATGATTGAATTCTACTTTGCTAATGAGATTTAAAAAGGTGCTGAGTGGCTTTCTGCTGGAGAAGCGCCATATGGCCTTGGGCTCTTTGGGAGTTCAAGCTAAGCTGGTGTGAAGTCTTATTCCTCATATCACCAAAATGAATTATGCTGTGCTATAATCATGTACACAGTAACAACAGCATTAGCAAAATGCTTTTATAGGCTTCCCATGGTCTAGCAATACTTATGAAGGTCAGAGGAAAAAAGTGGCAGTGTTCCAAGTTCGCGTGATTGTTTAATGGTGTAGGTTTGCAGACTGTATCAATACACGCTGTCACAGCAGGTATGTTAAAGCCAGTGGCGATTTCTCATAGACTGCAAGGGAAGCTCGGCGTCCCCTAAAATTACGAAAATTAAATGGTTAAATATGTACGATTGTGTTGACATTTCAATGACTACATATACAGGGTGGGGAAGCAAAATTTACAATATTTTGAGGCAGGGATTGAAAGACAGTGTATGACCAATTAGTTTATTGAAAGTCACGAGAATTTATTTGCCACAAGAAAATTGACATAATAGAAAATGTTTTTATTCTATGTGTCCTCCTTCTTTCTCAATAACTGCCTTCACACGCTTCCTGAAACTTGCGCAAGTGTTCCTCAAATATTCGGGTGACAACTTCTCCCATTCTTCTTTAATAGTATCTTCCAGACTTTCTCGTAATAGTTTTGCTCATAGTCATTCTCTTCTTTCCATTATAAACAGTCTTTATGGACACTCCAGCTATTTTTGAAATCTCCTTTGGTGTGACGAGTGCATTCAGCAAATCACACACTCTTTGACGTTTGCTTTCCTGATTACTCATATGGGCAAAAGTTTCTGAAAAGGTATGGATAATAGTGTTAGGTATGATTATGACATCAATATATGTTTGGTTTCAAAACAACTGACGTAGTGCCTCCTGAGAAAAAACAACTAAATGTTCATTGTAAATTTTGCTTCCCCACCCTGTATGTTAGAACATGTCCATCTCACAGATGAGTTCGTTCAGAATCAGCTTTATCACAAATAATAATAATTGTAATGGATTGGATTTATATAGCGCTTTTCTAGACACCCAAAGCGCTTTACATTATTAACCCATTATTATTCGCTCTCACATTCTCCCTCTGGTGGTGGTAAACTTCATCTGTAGCCACAGCTGCCCTTGGACAGACTGACAGAAGCGTGGCTGCCAATTTGCACCAACGGCCCCTCTGACCACCACCAACCATTCATACACCAGTGTGGGTGGCACTGGAGGGTGAAGTGTCTTGCCCAAGGACACAACGGACTGACTAGGACAGAGCAGGATTCGAACCGCCAACCCTTCGGTTATTGGACAACCCGCTCTACCACCTGAGCCACAGCCGCCCCATCAAATCAATGGACTCGATGTTGTTCACTTCTCATACATTTCCGTTGCGTAGTTTTCTTATACGATCTATATCAGTCAGTGAATGCATTTGCCCGTAGATGCTCAGCGTCCATGCACTTCTATGGGACTGAGTGGAACAGTTTTTTTCATTGCCTCAAAACTGGACGGTAATTGGATAAATGCAACGATGTTGTCCCGCCCCCAGACGCCCGGCATCTCTGGGGGTGAATGGAGCTGTAGGCGGAGCTTGGCCGGGTTGGATGCCAGGCTTCCACATGCTGATTGGAGGATCAGTCGAAAGGCTGAATCCTGTTTGATTGACAGCTATTTTGAGATCTACTCCTTCACTTGACAGAGTTCAGTTTAATACTGTTGCACATTCTGCTGTGAAATCGAGAGAGAAACTACTACGAAATTACTTGTTTATTTCTTGCACTGTAAATAAAACACACTCATTGTACTCCCTTGTTTCAATTTAACATAATTTCGGCGTTTTTTTGTTTACTTGGTACGATAAGGTCACTGACCATTTTCTTAAAAAGGAACGGAGGGACGAATTTATGTTTAAATAACTTGACTTTTTTTTTATGTAAGCCGACAATGAGCTTCCCCTCTCTGAAAGACGAGCAGCCGCCACTGGTTAAAGCGAGCAGCAGCTTCAACCCAAGCCCCCCCCCCCCCCCCACCCCCCCCCCCCCCCCCCCCCCCCCCCCCCCCCCCCCCCCCCCCCCCCCCCCCCCCCCCCCCCCCCCCCCCCCCCCCCGCCCATAAGTAGAGTGAGGATGAGACTGGGCCCGAGTGGGAGTAAATTCACAGAGGAGTCAGAAGGTAAAGTTAATTTAAAGAAATGGTCCAGATTAAGCATAATTCATCTGAGAATACTCCATTTAACTAATGAGCACATATTTCTCTTTCTAAAGCCACCCTTGGTCCAAGAAGCCTCTTACTGTCCGGACTGATTCAGAGAGACAATAGATCTGAAGTGTAAAGTTACCTTGAGATTCACTGGCAAGCACTTTGGTGATATTTTTCAGCAGCGAGGAGAATGGGAAGTCATCAGGAAGCATATCAACAGCATTCATCACCTGCTCTATTGATGACCTGGGGGGAGATTAAACAAAGGACTGCTGATGAAACAATGCTCAGACAATCATTAAAATTAACAGAGAAAGGCATTATTCAAGGCAGTTGTTTCTGTATACTGCCATGTTACACGTAGTGAGTTTCAATGGTAATTAATTTCCAAGTGGTGTTATCAACAGTCGGCAACCATTATGCCTCTGGATGCAATTGGATAGCCTTATAATTAATACAAGTAAAAAAACAAACAAAAAAAAACGCTTGCTGTGTGAAGTACAGCGAACACATCTTTATTATTAACAAAGGCTTTAAATCAGTGTTTTTCAACCTTGGGGTTGGGACCCCACGTGGGGTCGCCTGGAATTCAAATGGGGTCGCCTGAAATTTCTAGTAACTGATAAAAAAAAAAGACCAAAAAAAAAAAAAAAACTTATTAAAGTGGTAAGGTTTCCCTGTAAAATGGTTGATGTTATTACAATGCAAACTTTGGTGCTGCTGGTGGATCTACACCCCAGGTGAGCCTCTAAATAAGACCCTCTTTCCTCCTCATTTCAGTTTAACCCCCTGAACACTGGTTTCATATGTTTGTGGTGCAAGATTTTATCGGTTTGAGAAAGAACAGACTGTGCCACACAACTTAAAAAGGGGATTGGGAACAGTTAATGGAGTGTTTTTTAACCTTAGGGTCAGGACCCCACGTAGGATCGCCTGGAATTTAAATGGGATCGCCTGAAATTTCTACTAATTGATAAAAAATTTTAAAAAATTAAAACTTACTAATAAAAATTGACATTATATAACCTAAATGTTGTGTAAAATTAACGTTTATTTGCAACATATTATAGCAAACTATTACATGATCAAAAACAAATTAATTTTAGCAAAAAAAAAAAGTCTGTTTTGAATGTCTGGGGTCGCCAGAAATTTATGATGTTAAAATGGGGTCACGAGACAAAAAAGGTTGGGAACCACTGCTTTAAATGCAGTGGTTTGGCCATGTTTTAGAGAAAATAAACTGGCAAAATGATTATTTGCACCAGTGGCAACCATCAGGTTTTTTTTTAAGAAATGTGCTTCAATGCAGCTATTCTGTCAGTCATTGTACCAACTCCCCCAATATCACATAAGCTGACATGGCTTTACTGACTAGTTTTTGGCCAAGATGGAAATCTGTTTAAATGGGAGAGAGGCCAGATGGATCTGCCAGAGCAAACGAAACATTTGTTCTCAGATAGATGCCAAATGCGTCTGGTTCAAGGTTATTATCCTTAACAAAAACTAACGAAATGACGAAAACTAGAATTGTAAAAACATTTTCGTTAACTGAAATAAATAAAACCTATAATTAAAAGAAAAAACGATAACTGAAACTGTATTTTGTGCTTACAAAAGTAACTAAAACGTATAAAAATTATGGATAAAATTCCCTTCGTTTTCATCTTTGCCAATGTCGGATTGATATGAAACGGATTTATTTCCCTCAAGCAATTTTAGCTGCTGGCACCATATGATATTTAACGGTCCGTCTCTTCTCGTCACTTGTGGTTTAGAGTCAGCTTTTCGTCCCCACTCTGCCTGGAAACATGGAGACTGAAGTTGGGAGAAAGCAGCAGAGTCCTGTCTGGGATTTATGCGAATACGACGGTGGAGAAGACAAAAGATATAAAGAAACTAAAACTAAACTAAAACTAAGCATTTAGAAAATAACGAAAACTAATAAAAACTAGCAAACCTGCTCTAAAAACTAATTAAAACTAAGTGAATTAGAGAAAAACAAGTCAAAACTAAATAAAACTAAACTACAATGAAAAATCCAAAACTACATGGGAAAAAAGTAGTGGCTTATAGTCTGCAATGTACAGTATTATAACCCTGGTGTGGTTCCCACGCTAGTTTGCACAGCTAAAAAGGACAGAAAATTCCCTTTATTGAATTTTATTTTCTTCCAAAGGCAATAATTTAGACAGTGCTATAAACACTTACATATCCAAAACCCAGGAAGGGTGAGGACGGAGGCCATTCCCAGGACAGCGTCAATGGTCTTCTCTCTAGAGGGATTCATATTCCACTGGATGCCCCTTGTCGCTCCCTTCACCACAACACCCAGATCAGGATTGGAAAAAAACACATGGGCTGTGTCTATGATCTCAACCTCTGTGGGTAGGACACTGAGGGAGCTGAACATGGTGGAGTAGTCGATGAAAATCAGATCTATAAAGTCATCCATTGGGCTCCTCATTGGCATCACTGATAATTCACGTTTCCGTCGTATCTTCACTGTATTGTTACCATTCTGCATTTGCTGTTGACGCATGTTCATATCGTTGTCCATGGGAGGTAGAACACCAAAGGTGCTTAGTAGTTTTCTCAGTATTTCAATTACATTCTCAGGCAGGTCTTCAAACAGCCCCATGTTTATTGGCAAATCATCAATCATCTGTTTCAGGAAAGACAGGATATACCTGGCAAGTTCCGGCAGTGCCTCAGTCAGAAAATCTGGTCCAGATGGTTGAGTGGAGGTCAACCAGAGAAACAGTTCTGCAACCTTCTGCGCGATCTTTCTTGTGTCATCATATGTCAGAAGTTGCTCCAAGGCTTCGTAAACCATAGGCGCTTCCCCAAATACCTTCATGTCAACCATCATTTTGACTGCGTTTATCATCATGTCAGCAATCGATACGGCATTGAGGTCTGAGAAGTTTCCCCACATCATGAACATGTCATCTGAAGTGATGTTTACAGAGTATAGGAAGATCATTGCTGCTTCACTGAAGACTTTCTTGGATAAGATGCTGCCTTTCATGAAATCATAGTTATTCAAGACGTGGGCCAGTGCTTTCTCTACAGCTTCCACGTAAGGTTGGAGGAAGGGGAACTCGCTTAGGACTTCTTCAGAGAGTGTTCTGAGGGACAACAAACTGTAGAGGGAAACAAGTCACTTTATATGAATGTCATTCTTTGTTGTTTATGTTATATCTTACACACTGTATAGACTGACGTAAAACAAATTATATTAAAAATTCTAAAACAATTAAATTAATTTTAAGATTAACCCTTTCATGCATGAATTACGAGAACCTTAATCAAGATTTTTGTGTGTGTGAGTTTTTATTCCTTTGTAGGCATGAAAAAAAAAACAATGTGATGGAACAATCTAAGTGAGGAACTCAAGCAAAGTCCAAATATTATCCAGTTTAAGAAAATGTACAAAAATAATTTGTTTAGCAGTTATAATTGATAATTATCATTTCTGACTATTTTCCTTTACCTACTGATATGGCATGGGGATTAGAGGCAGAGAAGCCTATGTACATGTATATGTGTATGTATGTAACAGTGTTTCTATGAATTTGTACATGTATATGTAAGTGTATGAGCATGGGTATGTATATGTGCGTATATGCATACATGTGTATGTATGTATATGTAGGTGTATGTGTATATGATACATGTGGATGTGTATATGTATGCATGTGTGCACGTATGTATGAATATGTAAGTATATTTAATTATGTATATGTGTATGTGTGTATATATGTATGTGTATAAATAAATATATATGTATATATATATATATATATATATGTGTGTGTGTGTGTGTGTGTGTGTGTGTGTGTATAGATGGACAGATGTGTACGTATATGGGTGTATATGTATATGTGTACATATTGTTGGTTTAGACAAAGGGGTGAGAGCTAATAAGCTATGCTTCTTCTCACTCCTTTTCGAATATGACTTTTTTTTCTTTCTTTTCTTTTACATGTATCATTATTTTATACTTCCTTGAATTTTCATTTCTATATTATGTTGGGCAAAGAAGTCAAATAGTAGTAATCAGGAAGCTTGTATCATATCCATATTTGAAATAAATAAAAAATAAAATAAAATAAAGGAATTTTTTTATGAACCTATATTTCATGCAGTTAAAAAAAATACATATCCACTCAGATGGACACCACGCATTTCATTTTTGACGCAAAAAAACATGCATTTACTGACATACTGTGTTAAAACTATGAAATAAAAACATTTTTATACTGCAAAAATCAAAATCTTACAAAGTGTATTTTTTCCTCATTTCTAGTCAAAGTATCTCATCACAATTAAAATAAGACATAATCACCTAAAGAGCAATTTTCCGGTGAGATATAAGAACTGATTGTTTGACAATAGATCTGGAAAATCTGATTTCAAGAAGTCTGACCAAGATAATTTTCACTTGTTTCATTAGCAGATTTTTTTTGTTTAATTCAAGAATTTTTTTTTTGCTTAATTCAAGCAAAAAAAAACCTGCCAATGGAACAAATGAAAATTATCTTGGTAAGATTTCTTGAAATAAGATTTTCAAGATCTATTGTCTAAAAATAAGTTCTTGCATCTCACTGAAAAGTTACTCTTTAGGTGATTATGTCTTATTTTAATTGTGATGAGATACTTTGACTAGAAATGAGGAAAAAATACAATTTGTAAAATTTTGATTTTTGCAGTGTAATGCTGCTAATCTGATGTTTTCTTTAACATACTATAATACTAGTTATTACTCAGCTTTTTGTTAAAAAAAACAAAACAAAACTGTTAATTACAGTCTAATAGCAATTAGCAATTGATTTACACTCAGATATGTTGCTACAGATTAGGTTTATCAAGAACAGGAAAGTTACAGTAATGGTATGAATTGCCGTGTATGGAATGATGCATAAGCGTCCACTGTGTTGGTTGATATGCAAGTAAAACAACAAAATCCATGAATATACAAGAGAACAGCTGTAGAATAACTGTGCACTGTAGTGACTGCTATGCATGAAAGGGTTAATTCTGAGTCTGGGAAATTTGGGAACATTTGCATTTCTTTCATACAGTACAAACCATGCTTTTTTCATACATTTCTTCATAAAAGCATTCAGGAGAGCTCTACTTTACCATTACATCTTTATCATGCTTTACACTCATTCGCATAGTTTCCCTATTTCATTCTTGATAATAGACTGTAGAGTCTTTCTACTCTGATCAATGATCTATAACTCATGTAGTCAGACCTGATTGATTCTCTACGATATGCTGAATGTGATCCTCATCACCATGCCTGCCTCATTATTGTAGCTGGCATATAAAGGGAAATCAATTTTAAGAGGATGTCTCAGCTAGCTAAATCATGGTTACGCTGCTATCTGTGCAGGCCTGCCTGTTTTCAAGCAGACTTGCATTAAATTAATCAAGTTGAATACAAATGTGATCACTCCAGTTCCTTGTTTAATTATGTATGAATTAAATTGGCCTGACTGGAGCATTGTAGATAAAATAGGATCCAGTGAGTTCCTGTGCAAATGAGCCTTTTTAGGTAAGATGCTTTAAATTCTATATACTATATGACTATCTTGGCATTGTTCACTGGTTTTAGATAACACTGGTCAACAACAAATTTATTTTTTAAGTTTTTTGAGCTGGTTTAGGATAATTTTGGTGTGCTGAATCCAAAAATCACATTAATTTTGCTCAATCAGGTCAACTTTCTGAACTATGCTACATATTGGCTTTTTAACATTTTTGCTTACATTTATGGGCATTTTCACATCATACGATACAAAATTCTTTCATATGTCTTGCAATAAATGAGTTCTGAAGATTTTACTTTTGCCAATTTATGATTAATGTGCTTTTTAATATTACAGGTGAATGAAATGGCTTCGACTAGAAGATCTTGCAAAAATAAGCCTGATGCATTCTGCTACATCTGCGGTGAATACATAATAAATAATAAATACATCCTGTTAGAAAATGATTTTTTTTCTCTTAAAAACTATTTTGGGTGAGAACTATATAAAAAATCAACTGATAAAGTCACAAAAATGTAATCAATTTTGTGAGAAGATCACATTTTTCAAAATCAAATTAGCAAAAAAAACCTGACCTGATTGAGAAAAACAGATGTCATTTTTGGATTTAGCGGTGCAAAATGGTCCTAAGTCAGTTGAAAAAACCCAGACAACTTGCAAAAAACATTTTTTTGTAACCCAGTGTAATCTAAAATAATCTATGACCGAACAATTCTTATTTCAGGGGTGTCAAACCCATTTTAGTTCACAGCCACATATAGCCCAGTTTGATACAGACAGACCAGTAAAATAATAGCATAATAATATACAGGGTGTCCCATAAGTCTCCATACATAGGAGACATAATACATATGGTTCTAACATGTATTTCTTTATATTTCTTCTTTATAGTTCTTCAGCAGTGGAGGACACGCATTGAAATGTGTTCCCGACAAAATGGCAGTTATAGAGCATATTATATAAATAAAAATGGTTTATTTTTCCTATGTATGGAGACTTATGGGACACCCTGTATAATAAATAATGACAACTATATATTTTTGTCCCTGTTTTAGTTCAAAAAGATAAAATTACATTATGAACATATTTACATTTACAAACTATCCTTTCATTTTAAAAAAAGTAAATAACCTGAACAACCATGAATAATCTGAAATTCCTTAACGACAACATTATGCCTCATTCTATCATTTATATGTGCATTACAACTCACAGATCGCAGTGGATCTACGAAGACAAAAAACATTTAGTAACAGGCATAACATTGTTTAATGTTAAATTAAATCAGCCTGACTGGAGCATCATAGATAAAATAAGATGCAGTGAGTTCATGTGCTGATCAGCCTTTTTAGGTAAAATGCTTTCAATTCTATATACTATATGACTATCTTGGCATTGTTCACTGGTTTTAGATAATCTAAAATAATCTATGACTGAACAATTCTCTATTTCAGGGGTGTCAAACTCATTTTAGTTCACAGCCACATACAGCCCAGTCTGATACAGACAGACCAGTAACATAATAGCATAATAACCTATAATAAATAAATGACAACTATATATTTTTGTCCTTGTTTTAGTTCAAAAAGGCAAAATTATATTATGAACATATTTACATTTACAAACTATCCTTTCATTTAAAAAAAGTAAATAACCTGAACAACCATGAACAATCTGAAATTTCTTAACAACAACATTATGCCTCATTCTATCATTTACACATGTGCATTACAACTCACAGATCGCAGTGGATCTACGAAGACAAAAAACATTTAGTAACAGGCATAACATTGTTAAATGTTAAATTAAATCAGCCTGACTGGAGCATCATAGATAAAATAAGATGCAGTGAGTTCATGTGCAGATCAGCCTTTTTAGGTAAAATGTTATAAATTCTATATACTACAGGGTGTCCCATAAGTCTCCATACATAGGAAAAATAAACATTTCTTGACATAAACCATTTTTATTTATATAATATGCTCTATAACTGCCATTTTGTCGGGATCACATTTCAATGCGTGTCCTCCACTGCTGAAGAACTATAAAGAAGAAATATAAAGAAATACATGTTAGAACCATATATGTATGGAATGTATTATGTCTCCTATGTATGGAGACTTATGGGACACCCTGTGTATGACAAAGAATGTTTAGTGTATCCTGGAATTATGTGACATGTGGCTGCATTGGAGTTCGGTACGATTGCATTGCTCTGTCCTCATATCCGGCGACAGCGCTGTAATCTGGTCTGTCTGATCTACAGAGGCTGCTGTTGGTGAAACAATTTAGAAACAAAACTTTGCCTTGATTGATCGCTCTTTGAACATCAGACCGATTTTTTTTTTTTTTTTAATATTTTATTTTCAGATTCTTGGTCTTTTCTTGCACAATAATTTAAGGGATTTGTCAAGAGTCATTCTGATGTAACATCTCCTTGACAAATAGTTTTAATAATTACATCTATCTAGTATGAGGTTTATTCTAGTTTAACCATTTCCTGTTTTCCTTCAAACATTCTCAGATAGTTTATGTTACCCCGATTGCAGTTATTAGTCACCTGTCTTCCAGCTGCATGTCTTGGAGGTGCTTGTACCAGTACAGCTGTGCCTCTGGACTTAGAGGCTGGCCTGCGATCTCATCCAAGTGTCTGCTGAAAGTCATGACAAACTGCTCCAGCACATGTGACTGGTTAACGCTGACATAGTAGAAGGACTGCACAGTTTTGACAATCCTAGCAGCTGTGGCATTCACAGTCACCGGTCCCATGCCCGTGTGCTGTAGAACAACATAACAGCAGAGATGAACTGTTAGCAATGGGTTGATGTTTCAGTGTATCAACACTGCCACCAAATGGTCAAAGTCTTGGTTGCACATATTTTCTTGTTCGTTTCACTGCAAACATCTAAATCTTACCGAGTGTATTTTTCTCATTTCTCGTCAAAATATCTCATCACGCTTAAAATAAGACATAATCAATCAGTCCTGGATTTACAATTTGATTTAAGCAGCAGTTTATATTTACTAAATGACACATATAATTTACAGTTAGATCATAAAAAATGCAGGATACTAATTTTGATCACTTACTTCACAAAGAAATGCATACAGGGTGGGGAAGCAAAATTTACAATGAACATTTAGTTGTTTTTTCTCAGCAGGCACTACGTCAATTGTTTTGAAACCAAACATATATTGATGTCATAATCATACCTAACACTATTATCCATACCTTTTCAGAAACTTTTGCCCATATGAGTAATCAGGAAAGCAAACGTCAAAGAGTGTGTGATTTGCTGAATGCACTCGTCACACCAAAGGAGATTTCAAAAATAGTTGGAGTGTCCATAAAGACTGTTTATAATGGAAAGAAGAGAATGACTATGAGCAAAACTATTACCAGAAAGTCTGGAAGATACTATTAAAGAAGAATGGGAGAAGTTGTCACCCGAATATTTGAGGAACACTTGCGCAAGTTTCAGGAAGTGTGTGAAGGCAGTTATTGAGAAAGAAGGAGGACACATAGAATAAAAACATTTTCTATTATGTCAATTTTCTTGTGGCAAATAAATTCTCATGACTTTCAATAAACTAATTGGTCATACACTGTCTTTCAATCCCTGCCTCAAAATATTGTAAATTTTGCTTCCCCACCCTGTACTTTTATTTGGGAAGAATGACTCCCCTCCATCTTTTAAGATTTTCCATGATAAATTGTCTTCTTTTTTACCTTTAGAAAAACTGACTTTGGATAAGTATAATCGAGGCCATCTCTTTAATGAATTTTGGTTGCCTTTACTTTCCGGTAAGGAGAAAGTTTGAGTTTGTACATCATGAATACTGCGCTATTGCTGCTATTTATGACACAGCATGCATCATTATGCTCATGTATATGTTGTTACCCTTATTAATGTTATTGTGATGATGATGATTTTTTTTTTCCTTCTTTCTTTAGACATTTATATTTTTGGCCTGTTACTTTTGAGTGTGTTTAGTTGGTTTATTCCTTTAGGGGTGGGAGGTGGGAAGAGTGCACAAAGGAGAACTGTAAAAAGTAAGACCCAGTATCCCTATGTATATACTGTATCTGGAGGATTTTCTTTAGTGAAATAAAAAGATATTTAAAAAGAATAAATAAAATAAATAAGACATAATTACCTAAAGAGTAACTTTTCAGTGAGATATAAGAACTTATTTTTAGACAACAGATCTTGAAAATCTTATTTCAAGAAATCTCACCATGATAATTTTCACTTGTTCCATTGGAAGATTTTTTTTGGTTTTTTTGCTTTAATTAAGCAAAAAAAAATAAATCTTGAATTAAGCAAAAAAAAAAAAAATCTGCCAATGAAACAAGTGAAAAATTATTTTGGTAAGATTTCTTGAAATAAGATTTTCAAGATCTATTGTCTAAAAATAAGTTCTTATAACTCACTGAAAAGTTACTCTTTAGGTGATTATGTCTTATTTTATGTGTATTGAGATATTTTGACTAGAAATGAGAAAAATACACTTGGTAAGATTTAGATTTTTGCAGTGTTTGAAGGTTTGATACGACTAATAAACTGAAAATCCTTGCACCCAGGTCATACTTTTCTGGCTTTTTTTGTATTTGTAGCTTTGTTTGTTAGTTTTTATTTTGAATATGAACATGTAAAACCAAATACAACAAGGAAAAACAATATATAAAAAGGAAAAAAAAAAACAAAAACATTTGAAAAGGAACTTTCATTTCATGGTTGCACCAATCTATACTCACAGTCATATTCATGTGGGCGAATATTTTCTGTGCTTCAATGTACGCCTCAATGACAGGCTGAAGGCTGGCGTTGCACCACATAGCCATGACACTGTGGTTTAAGCCAGCTGCCTCTCTCACCCCCTCCCAGATTTTCAGAACGTCACTGCACTCCAATGTACCGTTAGCCTAGAGCAAAAAAATGTCAGAAAGAGATAGACGTCATCTCATCTTTCATTTGTTTTGTTTCGAGAAAACCAGTTCAGTTAGTAAAACAGAGACGTAAACAAAACAAAGTGGTGGCGCACAAAAGGCAGAGACACAAGGGAAATGACATTATCTTTCTGTTCACATTGTTCAGAGACGTAGATGAAAAGGGCAGAAGTCTCACACAGGTATCACCACTTCTCATTGACTGATGTAGCCGGTACACTCCCTCATGTACCTTATACGTACACACAATATATGCGTACAGCGACTGGGCACACCACAGACTGTTATATCAGACTATTATACAACGTAATATCAATGACATTTAATTAAAGTCTCAGTAGGTTGGATTTTTTGGTGCCTCTGGGAAAAAAGTTCCCAATGAAAGTATATTCAGCATATTGTAAAACAAATGATCTGAGATTAAATTAGATCTTCTACCCATTGTCTTGGCTCTGTTCACTGGTTTTAAATAATCTAGGACAGGGGTGTCAAACTCATTTTAGTTCAGGGGCCACATTAAGCCAAATTTGATCTGAAGAGGGCCAGACCAGTAAAATAATAACATAATAATATATAAATAATGTCAACTCCAAACTTTCCTCTATGTTTTCGAGCAAAAAAAAGTAAAATCATGCGATGAAAATGTTTCCATCTACCAACTATCCTTTAAAACAATGTGAATAACTTGAACAAACTGAAATTTCTTCAGAAAAATAAGTGCAATTTTAACAAAATTATGCCTCAATTTATCATTTAAACATGTAAATTACAACTTACAGAACACAGCGGATCAACAAATACACAAAAGATTTAAAAACAGGCAGAATATTGTTAAAATTACACTTCAGACATTTTAAAATGTTCATATTTGTTGAGGTTATTTGTGTTTTTGTGAAATGTTAGTTTGTTTTAGTGTAAATACAGTAAAATGACATGGAAATATTTACATTTACAAGGACAAAAATTTGGAGTTGTGATCATTTATAGGTTGTTATGATAGTATTTTACTGATCTGACCCACTTGAGATTAAATTGGTCTGTATATGGAACCTGAACTAAAATGATTAATGTCTTCAGTGTAATTTTTGCATTTCACAAATTCATCCAAGGGGCCAGACTGGACCCTTTGGCGGGCGATTTGGCCCCAGGCCGCATGTTTGACACCTGTGATCTAGGATAATCTATGACTGAACAACTCTCTTTTTCAGGGGTGTCAAACTCATTTTAGTTCACGGCCACATACAGCCCAATTTGACCTAGACGGACCAGTAAAATAATAGCATAATAACCTATAAATAATGACAACTATATTTTTCTCCTTGTTTTAGTACAAAAAAATTAAATTACATTTTGAATGTATTTACATTTACAAATTATCCTTTCATTAAAAAAAGTAAATAGCCTGAACGACCATGAACAACCTGAAATTTCTTAACAACAATATTATGCCTCATTTTATCATTTACACATGTGCATTACAACTCACAGATCGCAGTGGATCTACAAAGACAAAAAACATTTAGTAACAGGCAAAACATTGTTAAAATTGCACTTCTTTTAGACAAATTGGGCTGTATGTGGCACCTGAACTAAAATAAGTTCGACACCCTTGACTGTTGATATCTTTAGCATAAATTTGGCACTTTGCAAGGTGTTTGCTCTTTATCCAAATAAAAATTCCAGACTTTTTCAAAACAGCTATTTTCTTCCCCAAGACCTTGACTATATGTACTTTTATACTCACGTGCCTACTTTTTTGGTTGAAATTCTACCTGTTGTGTGTAGTAGAAATGTTCATTTGAATAAACATGTGAATGAATGAATACATAATTCACAGTAAATTATGTTTTACTGATAGAAACATTTTCAAAACATATGAAAATTGCACGAAAAGTACATGAATATCACACAAAGAAGTTTCACTAGAGCACACCCAGAGGTTTAAAAGCATGAATGTATAGATGGATGGATGTACAGTAAAGTAACAAGATTAACCAATTCATAATAACGTTACCATATACAGGTCTGTGTACAAACTGCTGTTTTTATATATTTTCCTCATGTATTTCTTATCTTCCAAGATTATATGCCTTTGAGCATACTCTAACTCTAACAGTGGTTCTGAAATGGGGGTACGCATATCCCTGGGGGTACATGAAGGCACTCCAGGGGGTACGTGAGATTTTAAAATATATTTAAAAAGTAGCATCCATGCAAAAATCCTTTAAAAATAAAGAGCTTGATCACAGCAGTTGCCTCCCTGCCACCAAGAATGACAAAGATCCTCAGCGAAGCACAAGCCCAAATGTCTCACTAAAATGTCTGACTAAATGCAAAAACACTCAGTTCAGTGCAACAATGTAATATTCAGTGTTGACAGTTGGTAATGTCATCAGTCTTCTTTTTAATTATTCAATAGACATTTTAAGATGATTTTTTTTTTTTTTTTTTTTTAGCAGTTTCCGCTTTTATTTAAAATTAAGTTAATGATTTCTTTTTGAGAACAGATCTTTACTATGATATCAAAAGAGGACACTTTATGTTGAAAATTATTTTTATGTGCACAAATCTTTATTTATAATTAAGTTAATTATTTCTTTCTTTTTTTAGTTATATCTTTTTATTTCCAAATAGTTCAAGAGAGACCACTACAAATGGAGTTCCAAAGTTTAATAAATCAGACACTGACGGCGCAGCACTCTGTTTTAAGTCATTTTTTTCAACCAAAAATGCTTTGCGCTGGTTAGAGGGTACTTGGCTGAAAAAATATTTCACAGGGGGTACATCACTGAAAAAAGGTTGAGAACCACTGCTCTAAAAGAAACTTTTTTCTATACTTTATTAAGACTTTGACACAAAATTCTAGACTTTTCAAGGTCTGGAAAACTGTTTTGAAATTCCATACTTTTAAAGACTTTCAAGACCTGCACATGCACCCTGCTTTACAAATTCCTCCTGCAGGCCAGGTGTGGCCTGAGGGTTGTATGTTTGACACCCCTACTCTATTGCTTCTCCCCTTATTTTGTTGTGAGATAGCATCAACATATCTACCTCAACAGAGAGTCTATGTTTAGGACTGTTTTTGTTTCCTCTGATTTCTGCCTACTGTAGCTTTAAATGCTTCTTAAATAAGCCTATCCAACAAGTTCAACAAGCTTTTATAAGGATGTTTTTAACTTCTTGAATGAAAAGCTCTAATCATCACTTCATGCCTCCTCATGACACATGACACGACAAGTTCTCACGATCATAACAATCAGTCAGTATGTACTAAGGCCATCACCTGCTGAGACGCCACAAGAGTGCGTTCAATGGCGTGCTGCATTCTCTCCGAGAACTCCGACAAGTTGAAATGGCTGCTGTTCACAGACTGAGCTATTTCTGTCATCAGTGTCATCACAGGCACCTGAAGGCTTACAATCAGTCCTGAGAGGGAGAAAACGAACACCGTTCAAAACACTGTACTCAAGAATTACTTAAATGATGCTGAACAAAAAAGCTCATGTTGTCACGGGAAAGAACCTTTGTTACGTGTTGCATAGGACAATGTTTTAGAAAACTATTTTAGGTATTTTGAGGTGTGTCGAGATGTTAAAAGATCACTTTATCAGGCTTACAAAACTAAATCTGCATGAGGTATGAGTATTCGTCATCTTGACAGTTACTGGAGTATTCATAACACCTTTTGTTAAACACTAATAATAGGATTACTGGCTCAAATGTGAAAGAACAGGTGTATTGCTTAACAGTTCTTACCATTCTCTGCCTTTGTGGTCTTAACCAAAGTTCCAAGGGCTTTTTCCAGTAGTGAGACAAATGATGGAATACTTTCCCAATGCTCTGTCTTTTCGACAATTGACAGTACGGCCTCTAACATCATTTTAAGACTGTGGAAAAATAAATCAATGCAGAATTTTTGTCATCCAGATATATCATGTACTAAGGCTCTATCTGTAAAACTATATTGTGATAAGTTATTCGGGTCTATCAGGTGGTGATTTGACTTACTTGTGCCAGGTTTCTTGGGTTGCTCTCTCCTCTAGCAATTCCTCCAGGACTTGAGCAAGTTGAGAGAAAGCTTTAAGAGATTCTGGTTTGGTAAGTGTGTCTGGACTTCCCATGATGAGTCGCCAAATCATGTTCAGGAGCTTCCCCATCTGAAGAGAAGTAAAATTTTAGGTTAAATTTTTTTGTCACAAGGTACAAGGTCTGGACAATTGAAAGTTGACTTTGAAGTGCTGTATGTGATCCGTGAAATATGACAAGAACACAAAGACCTTGAAAAACAAGTTAGATAAGTGATGAGATCTTGTTTTTTGCTTTGTCTGTAATAACAATGACAATGGTACTGCTTTTCATTCACCTCATGCCTGGCTACCAGTCATGGATGATGTCTAACCAGGGGTTACATACTTACAGATGTAACAAGCACTACCAGTGCCAAAAGAATGTGCATTATATTTACAGTCAGTTTAACTTGCATGAATACAGGGTGGGGAAGCAAAATTTACAATGAACATTTAGTTGTTTTTTCTCAGCAGGCACTACGTCAATTGTTTTGAAACCAAACATATATTGATGTCATAATCATACCTAACACTATTATCCATACCTTTTCAGAAACTTTTGCCCATATGAGTAATCAGGAAAGCAAACGTCAAAGAGTGTGTGATTTGTTGAATGCACTCGTCACACCAAAGGAGATTTCAAAAATAGTTGGAGTGTCCATAAAGACTGTTTATAATGGAAAGAAGAGAATGACTATGAGCAAAACTATTACCAGAAAGTCTGGAAGATACTATTAAAGAAGAATGGGAGAAGTTGTCACCCGAATATTTGAGGAACACTTGCGCAAGTTTCAGGAAGCGTGTGAAGGCAGTTATTGAGAAAGAAGGAGGACGCATAGAATAAAAACATTTTCTATTATGTCAATTTTCTTGTGGCAAATAAATTCTCATGACTTTCAATAAACTAATTGGTCATACACTGTCTTTCAATCCCTGCCTCAAAATATTGTAAATTTTGCTTCCCCACCCTGTACTGAGTGTATAACCTCAAAGAAATGACTTCATACTAACACTAAAACACATGTGAGATATGTGATCATGTTTTACCTGCTCAATAATTAGAGGTACATTTTGTGGTGACAGATTCTCAAAACTTCCCAAGAGACCCATGTTGTCTGAAAGAAAATTTGGTAACACATATTCAACATTTTAGTACTTTTACGATTATTATTGTAACATTTCATAACAGCTTTCCACCAGTAACCTTCCAATGAACGCTCAAGAAGATGTACACACATTATAATATTGTCTCACTACTACTTTATGAGGTCCATAGTATGTAAATAATATTAAAATCAAAACTCAACAACCTCCATACTAACCCCTTACTATAAAGTATTTCTAATTATTGTGGTCCTGCTGAATAATTCATTAATAAACATATGCTAATAAGCGCTACTTCCTAGTTAACTTGTTACTGAAAGTTGGCTCAGACAGTAGACTTCAAACCTATGACAAAGAAAACTGCGATTATTTGATCTACAGTGCTTAGACTACATCAGTTCTTGAATAATGAAGTGCACATTGCTGCCTCCTCTCTACCAACACCTCGTCAGAATTCAACATGTTGTCCATCTACAGCAACACTCAGAAGCTGACGTACCTTGGCCGGACGCCAGGATGAAGTGAGTGATGTTAATGAGGGCAGAAATGTAGGCTCGTGATGTGCTGTTTGGTGGGAGGAGGCTGTGGATTGTCTTCATCTCATTCAAAATCCTTAAGGAACAAAGCAGACCGATATTTTACATCTGAAAATCTCTCAAAAGGTCAACTTGTCATAGTGAATGATGCAATTCACTGAAGAAGATGTGACTAATCCATGCGTTTTCTTTATGCAATGTGAATATAAGTATGCATGAACTTTGCTGTAATTTATATTGTCATTAAAATATAAATTATTTTGTCTAACGTAGAAAGTATTATCAAAATAACACCATTACTCACAATTCATTAAAGTTGTCTGGACCAGACGCTGTGGAGATGGTCTCGAAATATGTAGTAACAATTTTGACTCCGCCAAGCATGTATTGGGCCACCATTTCTGGAATTATCTGTTGAATGAAGCCTTCGGTGTTCTTCAGGATGAGGAGGGATGCATTACGTGCTGAGGCATAGCCCAAGTCTGGGTGGACAATGAGTTTTATTGAATATTGCACAACTCCCAGGATGTTCTGCTGAAGACTGACTGGCACGGGTCCACTTGCCGGCGTTAAGACCGACATCATAGTCTGGATTGCTTCTGAGATGGCGGTTATGAAATGGTCACTCTGTAGACCATTGGGCTGCTGTGCCACTGTTAAGGCTTTGCTTAGAGACTGGGTGATGTTTCCAATTAAAGAAATAAAGACACGTTGTTCTTCATCGAGAAAAGGAAGTATGGTCTGCAGCAGGTGGTGGATATCATTCACAGGTGTAGCATAACTCATGGAGGAGTTTCCCCAATGCAGCATACTGGTGAGGACCATAAAGACATTTGGTTGTGCCATCCAGTGTTGTATGATGTTTAGGTAGAGATTTATTTGGAACTCTGAGGCAGCTAAGAGGGTTGCGTTCAATGGCATCTCAAAGCCATAGATTTCCACAGAGTTATTCTGAGCGTCAAAGTTGTGCCTTATGAGCTTCAACACACGTCGAAGTATCTCAATAGTTGCCTTGCCAATTTTACTGACCCCTTGCGCATTTATTGGAAACTGGATGTTATGTGTGAGGTAATCAATCTGGTTACTGATGAAAATTGAGAAATTTATTTGTGCCAGTTGTGATTCCACTTCCATCTGTACAGCACGCAAAATGGAATGAAGGACGTCTGAGATGGAGCTGCCACTGGTAGCATTTTCCAATCTTTTCAAGGACTTGCTCAGGGTTTCCAGGAATGCTTTCTGGGCATGGAGGGGGTCTGGGTCCATGGAGGCATTGAGGAAGTTGGCTAAAGTTGTAGGGTCGGCCCCTACTTTTAAAAGGTTTTCTACCATTCTGAGTTCATTCATTATTTCTGAAGAGCTCAAATTGTTCATCTGGAGGGTCATTTTGATACTGGCCAGAGTCATGTTCAGGGTCTCGGTGACAGCCATATGTGGATTTGAGCTGAAATTGGCATGCATGATGTTACTGATAGTTTTATTGAAAATAAAAGGGATGAGGGATAGAATGGCCTTCTCGTCTTTTAGAGCTGGTACATGGCTCAGGAAACCGTTGATCCTCATTATCAGTCCCATAACACACCGAGCTGTTCCTGCTGGAGAAGGTTCTTGTTCAAAACACTGGTGAGAATTGACAAGCGTCATTATATTTACTAAGAGGTCACTTATGCTTGAGAATCCAACCTGTGCTGCGATGTGATTCAGCTCCTCAGTTGTCAGGTTTGAGTGTTGTAGTGCATATGGTTGTGTCATCCACTGTTGTATGATGTTGAGATAGAGATTAACTTGGACCTCTATGGCATCCAGATGGGTTGCATTAAATGGAGGTACTAACCCTTCCATTATGGCAAGGTTATTCTCAGCATCTAAGTCGGTCATTACAAGTTTAAACAGACGTTGAAGAATTTCAACAGTTGTCAGGCCAATTTTCCTCAGACCTTCTGCATCTAGCGGGTACTGGAGGTTGCGCATGAGGTAATCAATCTGGTTACTGATGAAAATTGAGAAATTTATTTGTGCCAGTTGTGATTCCACTTCCATCCGTACAGCACGCAAAATGGAATGAAGGACGTCGGCGATGGAGCTGCCACTGGTAGCATTTTCCAATCTTTTCAAGGACTTGCTCAGGATTTCCAGGAATGCTTTCTGGGCATGGAGGGGGTCTGGGTCCATGGTGGCATTGAGGAAGTTGGCTAAGGTTGTAGGGTCGGCCCCTACTTTTAAAAGGTTTTCTATCATTCTGAGTTCATTCATTATTTCTGGAGAGCTCAGGTTGTTCAGCTGGAGGGTCATCTTGATACTGGCTAGAGTTGTGTTCAGGGTCTCCAAGACAACCATGTGTGGATTTGAGCTGAAATTGGCATGCATGATGTTACTGATAGTTTTATTGAAAATAAAAGGGATGAGGGATAGAATGGCCTTCTCGTCTTTTAGAGCTGGTACATGGCTCAGGAAACCGTTGATCCTCATTATCAGTCCCATAACACAACGAGCTGTTCCTGCTGGAGAAGGTTCTTGTTCAAAACACTGGTGAGAATTGACAAGCGTCATTATATTTACTAAGAGGTCACTTATGCTTGAGAATCCAGCCTGTGCTGCGATTTGATTCAGCTCCTCAGTTGTCAGGTTTGAGTGTTGTAGTGCATTTGGTTGTGTCATCCACTGTTGTATGATGTTGAGATAGAGATTAACTTGGACCTCTATGGCATCCAGATGGGTTGCATTAAATGGAGGTACTGAACCTTCCATTATGGCAAGGTTATTCTGAGCATCTAAGTTGATCATTACAAGTTTAAACACACGTTGAAGGATTTCAACAATTGTCAGGCCAATTTTCCTCAGACCTTCTGCATCTAGTGGGTACTGGAGGTTGCGCATGAGGTAATCAATCTGGTTACTGATGAAAATTGAGAAATTTATTTGTGCCAGTTGTGATTCCACTTGCATTTGTGCAACACGCAAAATGGAACGAAGGATGTCTGCGATGGAGCTGCCACTGGTAGCATTTTCCACCCTTTTCAAGGACTTGCTCAGGATTTCCAGGAATGCTTTCTGGGCATGGAAGGGGTCTGGGTCCATGGTGGCATTGAGGAAGTTGGCTAAGGTTGTAGGGTCGGCCCCTACTTTTAAAAGGTTTTCTATCATTCTGAGTTCATTCATTATTTCTGGAGAGCTCAAGTTGTTCAGCTGGAGGGTCATCTTGATACTGGCTAGAGTCATGTTCAGGGTCTCGGTGACAGCCATATGTGGATTTGAGCTGAAATTCACATGCATAATGTTATTGATAGTTTGATTGACAATAACTGGAATCAGGGAAAGAATGGCTTTCTCATTCTTCAGAACTGGTACATGCATCAGGAAGCTGCCAATCCCATTCATCAGTCCCATGACACAACGAGTTGTCCCTTCTGCCCCAGGATGTTGTTCAAAACACTGGTAATAGTTGACCAGCGCCATAATCTTTGTAACAAGGTCACCTACGTTTGCAGCTCCAGCTTGTGCTGCGATATCATTCAGCTCTGGGATAGACAGGTTTTGTGCATTCGGTTGTGTCAGCCATTGCTGTATGAAGTTGAGGTAGAGAGTAATTTGGACCTCAGTGGCATCTAGAGCCGTCGTGTTCCATGGCAGTACTGAGCCAAGTAGTTCGGCAACGGAATTCTGTGCATCTATGTTGCCAATAACAACTTTAAACATACGTTGAAGAATCTCAACAGCTGCCTGGCCAATTTTCCTCAGTCCTTCAGCATCTAGTGGGTACTGGAGACTGTGCATGAGGTGATCAATCTGGTTACTGACAAAAATTGACAAATCTGTCTGTGCCAGCTGTAAAGCCACTTGCATCTGTGAGAGATGGAAAAAGGGATAGAGCAGGTCTGAGATGGAACTGCTACTGGTGGCATTTTCCAGCCTTTTCAAGTACCACATGATCATCTCCTCGACGTCTTTCACGGCAAAGAATGGGTTTGGCCCCATGGTGGGATTGAAGATGTAGTTTAAGGGTGTAGGGTCAGCAGCTACTTTCAGAATGTTTTCCAGTACTCTGAATTCATTCATTATCTCTGGTGTGTCCAAATTGTTCATGTGGAGGGCCATCTTGACATTGGCTAGAGTGCTGTTCAAGGTCTGAAACACGACACTGTCTGGATTCGAGCTGAAATTGGCATATGCAACGTTACTGAGTGTTTTATTGACAATTAACGGAATGATGGAGAGGATGGCTGTTTGTTGTTGTAGGGCTGGTACGTGCATTAAGAAACTGCTGATGCCATTTATTAGTTCCACAACACATTGAGTTGTCCCTTCTGAAGCAGGCTGTAGCTCAAAACACTGGTAAGAACTGATAAGCGTCAATATTTTTACTACAAGGTCGTTCATGTTTCCAGCCCCAGCAAGTGATGCAATGTAATTCAGCTCCTCGATGGTTAGGTTTGACTGCTGCAGAGCATTCTGGACATGAGACACAGTAATATTTGGGTTAGCCATGACCAGTCTGATGAAGAGGAGAGTCTGTTTGAATGTTGTCACTGTAGCAACATCATTTGGAGAAAGCAGCAGAGAGAACGCCGTGGATGCAACTTCCTCATATTCCTGTCTTCCCAGAAAAGAGTTGGATGTAGCTATTTCGATAGTGACATTTCCTTTGGCTGAGACCATCATATCTAAAATCTGATCCAAGAAAGTGAAGATCTCTGAGATGCCAGCCAAACAGTTCTGGCCTGTTGCACATTGGGTCATCTGATGCTGCAGAGCTTTGAAATCCTGCAGAAACGTAGCAGCTTGCTGACGAACTGCTGCTGGTAGGAAAGCCATGAATTTCTGTGCAATTAAGTCCTGGGCAGCATCCGGTCCAGCCTGAGCAAGGGTTTCAATGCCCTCTGGGGTGAGAAGGTTGAGAAATTCGGCAGTAGGCTGGTAGAGGTCAGTTACTTGAGTTGTGATCAGCTGTCCATTTGGCAACATCACCTGCTCAGTTTTTCGCAGTCGCAAAAGAGAGATAATACACTCTTCAAGCTGTTGTATGTACCCAAGGATGACGGTAGTAGGGTTGCCATCTGGAGAATCCATCACTGTCTTCACTAGTTCAATGGCACTAAGGATGGCTTCCACAATGCCTGCTGAGGTCTGGTTAGTGAAAGGTTGAATGGCTTCTCTAAGACGGGCTACATACTCGGGGCTGATGTACTCAGAGTACGTCAGTAGAGTGTTCCCCATACTGAGGGCCAGAGACATGGTGAGGTTACCTTCGGAGGAGAGGAACTGCATTATCAACCTCTCCAGTTCAGGCATTGTTGGGTGTGTCTCATTGAAGGTAAAGATGTGCTGATTGAGCCTTCCAAGCTTGGAGGCTACCTCAAACACTTGTGTGATGTTTAAGGGGCCATCATTGAGGATCACAGGCAGAAGCGGTGCCAGACCTGTGGACTGTAGAAGGTGGCTATAAAGGGGAAACATGACGTAAGGGTTTGAGATGCTCTGGTCTGGAAGTCTGGTGAGGTTCTGGGCGAAGTCATTCAGGTTATTCATCAGGTTTATCAGGAAATCAGAGAGTGCATCTCCACCATGGATTTCATCTTTCAAATTTGATGCCGCTAGGTATTTATAAATATCACCATACACGTGCTGCAACAAATTCACAGATCCTTTGAGGCAACTACAGAGAAAAGAGAAGCAGAAGACAACATGATAGAATTAGATTGCTATGACTAATGTTGACAAGAGCAATACTTTGTCAGATGTTACTCCTTTCTCAGTCCTAAGTCTGTAATAATTTAAAGATAAATAAAGACATTATTGCCAAAATGTACATATATACACATATATTTAACTGCCATCTTTACCTCAAATGCAGAACATAACAAAGATATTACAATATTATATATAGAAGAAGGTGGATTAAGTTAGCTAGAACACCACTGAAGGCCTAGGTGTGAAATACATGGCCCGCCACTGCTTTATAGTAATAATCCAGAACTAAGTGTTAAAATATCCTGATTATATTATTGAATTTACTGCATTAACCCTTTCATGCATACTGGTCACTGCAATGGACAGCTGTTCAAAGCTGTTCTCTTGTATATTCATGGGTTTTGTTGTTTTAGTTCCATATCTCCATATCAGCCAAGAAAGTGGACGTTTATGCACCATCCTACACACTGTAATTCATACCATTACTGTAACTTTCCTGTTCTTGATCAGCCTGATCTGCAGTGACATATTTGAGTGTAAATCAATTGCTAATTGTTATTAGACTGTAATTAACAGGGATTTTTTAAACATTTTTTTTGGCATATCTGAATGAGTAATAACTAGTGTTATCCTCCTGAGACCCAGGAAAGGAAAAGTTTAGGCTTTTTTACATTGAATAATTGTCTTGATTGGAAACAGCATGATGCAACACTTTTTTCAGATAGATTTTTTTTTTTTTTAATTTATGGAATGTCCTTTGCAGTGGACAGCATTTTGTTTTGTTTTTTGTTGTTTTTTTTATAATAAAGCAGTAAAACTCTTGTCCCCTACAGAGGACAAAAATGCATTGCTGGGTCTCAGGAGGTTCTAGTACAGGGGTCACCAATCCTGGTCCTCGAGGGCCGTTATCCTGCATGTTTTAGATATTTCCCTCTTCCCGCACACCTGACAGTCGTTATCAGGCTTCTGCAGAGCTTGATGATAGGCTTATAGTTTGAATCAGGTGTGTTGGAAGAGGGATACATCTAAAACAAGCAGGATACCGGCCCTCGAGGACCAGGATTGGTGACCCCTGTTCTAGTAGGTTCAAATGTGAGAACAGATTAGCAGCATTTAAAAAATGTATTTCATAGTTTTCACACAGTATGTCAGTAAATGCATGGTGTCCAGCTGACTGGACATTTTTGTAACCCCATGAAAAATAGGTTCATAAAAAAAAAAAAAAAAAAAAAAAAAAATTCAATCACATTGCTTTTTTCAAAAAAAAAAAAAAATCTTGATTAAGGTTCTCATAATTCATGCATGAAAGGGTTCAAGGAGTGAAAATGCACATAATGAATTACTGGCATATGCATTATCAGCAAAAGTTTTTGTATTCATGAAACAGCCTTTATTTGTCTGTGCTGGCCTCACCCTCAACCATTATCAAAAACCTGGCTTTGAATTCACTGTACTTGTTTATTTAAGGAAAGACTGAGCTGTGTTTTTCACTGAGTTAACATTTTATCTGAAATTCGATTACAGTGAGTAAATAGGTCGTCAAATACAATAAGAAACAGTTATTTGTGACTTACTTCACCAGAATGTCTGGGTTGGGTGACATCAGTACTTGTGACAATGTGTTAACAAACAGCTGCCAGTTCAATCCAGTATCACAACGAATTCCAAAGCTGTGTAGGTCAATGGAACCTAAAGGGAAAATATGTTACATGCATAATTAAATCAGTTTGATAAATAACATTGTTGCTTCCCTTCGGGTAAGTTTGTTCAAGGATTTAATAAATTCATTTTGTTTGTTTTTTAAGATATATTGCAACAAAATACAAGCTTCGTTTTCATAGCCCATTCTATACTGACTTTAAGAATTTATAATTTGTCCCTTTTTGCTGACCAAGATACTTGAGCCTCCCAGAAACTCACAGTTTGCTGGCTGAGTTGTGATTCCAGGCCTGTAGTTCAAAATCCAGTAAGCCATGTGGAAATAGTCCTTCATCTCGGGCCACAGTTGGCTCTGCTCAATCTCTTGTCCAAGTCTCACCATGAAGTGAAACGCACTAAAAGCAAAACAAAGGAAAAATAGTCAGCTGACTACTGAATTTGGATGTATTCAAGATCGGTGGTGTGTGTAATGCATTACAGTAACGGAAGTCCTTTTTTGGGTAAAAAGTAGTGTAATGCGTTACTACTGAAAATTTGGTAACAAAATGTAGTTCCTTTTTCAATTTGGCACAACATTACTTTTCTTAGGGACAGATCTGACAAGTGTCACATACAATTTTTTCTCCAAATTTTTTTTTTTTTACACCCTAAGAATTATGTGCATGCTCCAAACCGTCAGGCAAGTGCAAACGCATTCTTTTCGATGTAAACATCTAGTAGTGAAACAACTGTGCCTGCGCAATAGTCACAGGCTCTCATTTCACGTCATTTCACCACATAACTAAACAAGAGTTGGACAAAAAACAATAAAAAAACGATATTTTGTGTTCCCCTATATGCCCATAAGATGTATCGAGGCTATGTTATTTCATATTGTTTGACAGGGATTAGTGGTGGTGTTGAAACGTACTGTAGTCCAATGTTTTTTTGTCAAGTGCTCTGTTTGTGGCATTTTTTATAATAGTACCAGTTATGTCCTCCATGGTAGAACTTTATGTAGCCCCACACATTTAAGAACAGATAAGTGGTTCAGCCCAAAGTCGAGCAACACAAAAATAATGTAAAAGTAACAAGTAACTAAAAAAGTTACTTTCCATAGAGGGCAACTAAGTAAAGTAATGGATTACTTTTTAAAGAAGTAATGAGTAACGAGCAAAGCGGACGTAATTTGTGGTTTTACTGTGGCTGTTTTCTGTCTAAAAACAGAGCTAAGCTAACAGAGCTATAATGTAAACTATCAGCTAAAGCAGCACATGAAGATTATAAGATAGTGTTATTTTTGACATAAAATCAAAATAAGCGGCAATAAATTTTACTTTGAAGAAGAAAACTTGTTGATGCAATAATACAAATGTGTGTAAACAATGAGCTTTATATTTCATTCAGTGAAAGACACAGTCTGAGGTTACGTAGCGTTGATTCATTGGTGGTTTTGGGAGTCCTAAGACTTCCTCCTACTGTTGACAGTTTGGGATATCAATTATACATATACATATCATCCACTTTATGAATCCCTTTTTTCTAAGTGCATCTTGAACAAACTCTTTTTTGGGTCCTAGAAGCATTCCTTCCCATGATTTTTTCTTTTTTTTTTTTACACATATAACCCATTTAATCCATGGTAGTGCTATCAAAAATTGTTTAAATATTGGTCTTTTCAAGAATAATGTATATTGAATTACAAAACAGCAATATTTATGGAGGTCATAAGAAAAAATCCAATAGTAGACTTCCCAAGAACACTAGCACTGAATGAAAATGCGTATAGTTAACACAATGTCAAACCTTTGCAGTAACGTTCCAAGAAAATCACTGGTGTTGTTTTCTACTACCCAGTTCATCCAGTATTCTGCACCCATCTCTTCAGCCACTTCCTCCAACAATCCTCCAAACTGCTGAGTTTTATTTAACAATAGGTGCCATTCAGACAGAATCATGGGAAGAGTTACGTTGTCGCCTCCATGTCCTTGTATGGCGTAGTATACCTCGTGAGCCTGTGGAAACATAACATGAATTACACAAACATGTCATATAATCTTGGAACTATGAGAAGGTGAATCAAGGAGGTGGTTTTAAATGTTATTTTGAGAAAATTAAGTGAAAAATAGCAGGTGAAAAAAAAAATCAAACTTGGCACCAAGGCAGATCAACACCCCACCAAAATTTAATCATTTGTTCCTTGTGCCAGTATCAATATTTCCTGAAGATTTCATCAAAATCCGTCAATAACTTTTTGAGTTATCTTGCTAACAGACAGACAGACAGACAGACAGACAGAAGTAAATATTGTTTAATCAGCAAAAAAGTGTTTTTTCGTAACCCATTGCTACTACCTTCACTCAACTACTGCAATAAAACTGATTCTGTATACTCACATCCAAACTTAGAGCCTTGAACAAATATAAAAAAGGACATAAAACATCCCAGAATAACTGAATTTCACATAGAGTTTTAACTTTACCTTATATATGAGAGGCATCCAGTCAAACGGAAGAAGTTCCAGCAGAGTGGAGTCGTTATGGCAGATGACTGAGCGCCACCCTTCAATCCTTACACTTTCTGTGTCTAAAAGCCACTCAAAGCGACCCAGGATATCCTCACATGTCATAGACTCAGAGGCCAGACCCTAGTGAAATGGGGTGGGGTAAAAAAACACATCTGCTAAGTACTTTCGCTTCCTCAAGGGTTTATACAGGGGTTGGACAAAATAATGGAAACACCTTAAAAAATCAACAAAATATAATTTAATATGGTGTAGGTCCACCTTTTGCGGCAATTACAGCCTCAATTCTCCAAGGTATTGATTCATACAACTTGTGAATTGTTTCCAAAGGAATTTTAAGCCATTCTTCAGTTAGAATACCCTCCAACTCTTTTAGAGACGATGGCGGTGGAAATCGACGTCTTACTTGAATCTCTAAAACTGACCATAAATGCTCAATAATGTTGAGGTCTGGGGACTGTGCCGGCCATACGAGATGCTCAACTTCATTAGAATGTTCCTCATGCCATTCTTTAACAATTCTAGCTGTATGGATTGGGGCATTATCATCTTGAGGTGAAGGTGTTTCCATTATTTTGTCCAACCCCTGTATATTACTACTGTGAGGACAAAAATGCCCACTGTAACTCACTTACAAAATATGTTTTTAAAGGTGAAGCTAAATAACAAATACACCTAAAATGTCCATGTGATTTATTATATTAGAAATGTAACAATGTAAGAAAAGGAAAGGATTTTTTTTAACTATAGTCTGACCATGGCTAAATCAACCCATAAAGACCTTGAGGGATTTTTTTTCTCTATATTTAACCTTTCTTAAGTGTTTTATCACCATTTATTGTAATATTATCCTGTTTATTCGAAGTTTTTTTGGTGTAAATCCTGTATTTTCCTATGTTTAAGGTCAAGGTCAAGGTTTACTTTATTTATACCCGTAGGTAGATTTGTTTTGCAGTCTAGGTGATTGCCTTGGCATTACAACAACACTTACATTGAACATGCAAGACAAGCATTTGATCACGCTTACAGACAGGACAAAAAGACACCATTCATCGGTATAGCAGCATGGATAAGTAAATAAAATAGGTGAGATCAAATAAATAAAAACAAGATGCAATAAAACACAATAAAAACCAGAAAGATAAAAACAATAAAAACAATCCGGGATAAAACCTAAGAACATACAAATAAATAAAAAATTAAAATTCACTGATTAATTCACTCATCATGTAGATGCTAATAAAAGCTTCGAGTAAATTCAAAGGTTATTATATCAAAACAGAGAAAAATTAGGAAAGAATGGCTTTTTCAGCAAAAATATCATGAACGAAACATAAAAATAAGTGTCTCCATCCACTGTCATTGATCCAACTCCATGGGTTTTACTGGTGAATCAATGTTGTAGAGGATAACCGTGTTTCCATGGTAACTACAGAGCCTCTGAACGTCCAAATGGGTAATATCTGATGACCATGAAAAGATGACAAACTGTATTTGACACCAATTATTTACATGTATTGACAGGATTAGTGGATCAACAGGTATTAAACAGTTACATGAGTAGATGGTTTTGGTCGTTGGTGGATGTTTGGGTTTTTATGGGTTAAAGAATAATCATCAAACGCTTATGTACAGTATATTTAACCTGTAAGGACCCAGTGTTACTTTTGTGTCAGTTCCAAAATGAATTTTTACTATATTTAATCTTCCTTAAGTGATTTATCGCCATTTATTGTAATATTATCTTCTGTATTTTGTGTTTCTTCAGTAAAAATCAGGTATTTTCTTAGATTTAATTCACTAATCATGTAGATGTTAATAAAATAATAATAATAATAATAATAATAATAATAAGCTTTATTTGTATAGCACCTTTCATACAGAAATTGTAGCCCGAAGTGCTTCTAAAAAGCTAGGATAACAGATAACATAAAAGCTAGGATAACAGTTCCGAGTTATTATGTCGGAAAAAGAGAAAACTGAAGAAAAAGTGACTTTTTCAGTAAATCTATCATTAACTGAACATAAAAACAAGTGTGTCCATCCACCGTCATTGATCCAACTCTATGGGTTTTACTGGTGAATCAATGTTGTAGAAGATGACGGTGTTTCCATGGTAACTACGGAGCCTCTGAACGTCCAAATGGGTCATATCTGATGACCGTGAAAAGATGACAAACTGTATTTTACACCAATTATTTACATGTATCAAGGTTATTATCGTTAACGAAAACTAACAAAATTACAAAAACTCGAACTGAAAAAACATTTTCGTTAACTGAAATAAAAATTATAATTAAAAGAAAAATTGATAACTAACTGAAACTGTATTGTGTGTTTACAAAACTAATTAAAACATATAAAAATTTTAGGTAAAATTCCCTTTGTTTTCATCTTTGTCAATGTTGGATTGATATGAAACCGATTTATTTCACTCGAGCAATTTTAGCTGGTGGCACCATATGACACTTCACAGTTCGTCAATTCTTGTCACTTATGGTTTAGAGTCTATCTCTACCTGTAACATGGAGCCTAAAGTTGGGAGAAAGCAGCGGAGTCCTGTGCAGGATTTCTTTGAATACCACAGCGAGGAAGATAAAAGATATGAAAACACTATAACACTATAACATTTAGAAAAAAAAAGAAAACTAATAAAACTAGCCAATCTGCTCTAAAACTAATTAAAACTAACTGAATTAGAGGAACAAAAAGTCAAAACTAAATAAAATTAAACTATAATGAAAAATCCAAAACTATTATAACCTTGACATGTATTGATAGGATTAGTGGGTCAACAGGTATTAAAGCAGGGGTGTCAAACATGCGGCCTGGGGGCCAAATGTGGCCCGCCAAAGGTTCCAATCTGGCCCGCAGGATGAATTTGTGAAATGCAAAAAGTACACTTAAAATATTCACAAAAATTTTGGTTCAGGTTCCACATACAGACTAGGAAAAATATTATCATAAAAACCTACAAATACATACAACTTCAAATTTTTTCTCTTTGTAAATGTAAATATTTTTCATGTAATTTTCCTGTATTTACACTAAAACAAACTATCATTTCACAGAAAATGTAAATATCCTGAAAAAATATGAAAAACCTGGGGGAAAAAAAGTGTAATTTTAACAATATTCTGCCTGTTATTAAATGTTTAGTGTATTTGTAGATCCACTGTGATCTGTAAATTGTAACCAAAATGACGTCAATGATAAATTGAGGCAGAATATTGTTCAAATTGCACTTATTTTTCTTAAATTTTAGGTCGTTCGTGTTATTCACATTGTTTTAAAGGACAGTTTGTAGATGTAAACATTTTTATCATGTAAGGAAAGTTTGGAGTTGACTTTATTTATATATAATTATGTTATTATTTGACTGGTCCGGCCCACTTGAGACCAAATTTGGCTGAATTTGGCCCCTGAACTAAAATGACTTTGACACCCCTGTATTAAACAGTTTAGATCAGTAGATAGTTTTGGGTCTTTATGGGTTAATTGAGATTCTACCTGCCTACCTTCATGAAAATATCCAGCACATTTTCGATGAACCGGTTAATCCAGATCTTGGCCTGAGTTTGGTTTGTCATCAATGTGAGGTAGTTCATCTGGAGTTGGTTCGCGTCTTTTAGAACATCATCCACCATTTCTACAACAGAGAGAGGACACAAAATACAGTGAGTTAAGTTACAAAACAGAAGCGTATCTTCGCAAAGTGGAAAACAAACCTCATTTTGAAAGCGTCACATTGTTGAATCTTCTTCAGAACTTTCTGCTGCACAAACCCCCCCCCCAGGGGCTTAGTTTTGCCCTATAATTGCCTTTTTTTCTGAGTGTTTGTCACTCCTACTCCTTTAGTCCTACTTTAGCCCAGCATTCCCTATCTTTCATCAGTCCCTTGAGAAAGGGTGTGAACTTGTTCCATTTACCTCCATAGGTTGCACAATACAAATATGCTCGGAAGGGAGAACAATACTGAGTTACGGCATTATGTGACAGAAGAAGTAAATTACGCCTCACACACCTCATGCAATATGGACAATATGGCTCTTTCATACAAAACCTCATCTTTACTGTGCCTTGGTTCAGATTTGACTCAATTTTTTTTTTTTTTTTTTTTTTGATGATGATGAAATCCTTTATTCAGTCATCACATAATACAACCACTGTCAACACTACAAACATTACTAACAGTTTAGTGACAGAAAAGGCCCAGGCAGAAGCAGAATACTTATATTAATGTCTGTCCTACATAACAAATTCAGCTACCCAGCATTCAATATAAGAAAAAGAAAAAAACAAAAAATGCATACAAACAAACAAACAAACAAACAAACAAGCAAAATCATAAAATAGTGAAACTAAACCAGAAAAACAGATAACCTAACCAAACAAATGAATGGTAATTTAACCCTTTCATGCACGAATTATGAGAACCTTAGTCAAGAATTTTTTCTTCATGAAAAAAACAATGCGATCGAGGTTTTTTTTTTCTATGGAGTTACAAAAATATCCATGCATTTAATTTTTGAAGTAAAGAAACGTGTTTAAAACCCAATATCAGAAAGTGATATGAAAACAATGAAATAAAAACATTTTTAATGCTGCTAATCTGATGTTTTCTCACATTTTAACATATTCTAATGCTAGTAATTACTCACTTCATGGAGATAATATGGAAAAAAAACCTTCTTGTCAAACAAATAACAATTGATTTACACTCTAACATGTTACTGCAGATCAGGTTTATCAAGAACAGTAAAGCTACAATAATGATCTGAGTTACAGTGTATGGGATGGTGCATTAGTGTCCACTGTGTTGGCTGATATGGAACTAAAACAACAAAACCCATTAATATACAAGAGAACAGCTGGAGAAGAACTGTCCACTGTAGTGGACAGTGCATGAAAGGGTTAATGTAGAGTTGAAAATAAATTATTTACTTAATTATTAAATCTGAACAATTGTATCCTTCAAAATTTCCCCTACGTACCATTTATTTTAAAAACCAAAAATGAGCTACACATTCTTAAATCCATACACTGTAAGTCCAGACTTTGTATTTACTAAATGCTTTAATTACAATAAATGATTAAGTTTTATTCCATTACTATAAAATGTTAAGTATATTCTACTAATTTGTAGACATAGTCGAAAGTACAAAAACAGTTTAAGTTGAATGGATTTAAATCACTTAGTTTAGTCATGACCACACCTTTTTATCTGTGCATTGCATTGTGGGTATTGGGCATGTTGTTGTAAATGTGTTATTTTTCTGTGCAGGGGTTCAGCAGGGTTGTGATGTTAGTGTTAATTTTGACTTCATGTGTGTATGGCAATGTTTATTGGCCTTTTTGTGTTTGTTTTTGTATTTTTGTAGAGCTGCACCATGAGTGAGAACCATAGGCTCAACAGTGTTTTCCTGTTCAGCTGTAATTATTCTTGTTCAATGAAAATCTTTAATCCTTGCCAAATTAAAAGCACTTCCTGTACTGGTAAACTACATTAAGCTAACTTCTTGCCTAACTTCCATCCGCGCCATAATATATTCAGTTTAATATTTATACAAAGCAATTTATATTGCAAAAGATTTGAATTTAAATCAACTTGGAATTGGATACAATGAACTGATGATATTAAGTTAATGATTATACAAAGCAACTGACATTGCAACAAATTTTTAAGTTAAATTAACTTGGCATTTAGTGTGTTGGACTTAAAATAGCAATTCCATTCAAATCAAACATTTAAGTTTAATACACTCAAGTTTTCATGACTCATTACTTACATTTTTTAAGGCAACCGGTTTCCTCAATTTTTTTAAGTAAACTCAACTTATCCGGTCTTACAGTGTAGTTTAACTCCAACAACAGATATGCACCTTCTTTTAGTCTCTTTTCTAGCTTTTTGTACAAGAAATTGACAAACTCACAAATCATAATTAGACTCATGTGTTGAGAAGAACCTTTGTACACAGACAGGGAGTAACTTTAATTTTGCTTTATACTAGGGCTGTGCAATTAATCGAAATTCAATTACGATTTTGATTATTACACGTAACGATTATAAAAATTATGTAATCGAGAAAAAATGATTATTAATTTTGAGTTGTTTTAATTCATGCGCACGCAAGCTCCCATGAGCTGCTCTGCCCCGCCCCCCTCTAAACTACAGCTGCCTGCTAGCCGGCAGGTCCACCCCAAGAGGACAGTTGTACCTAGCGGTCTGGAAAAATGGAGGGAGAATCACAGCAGAAGTGCTTGGTAAACAAAAAAGGCAAGTCAAATTCAATTGTATGGAATCACTTTGGGTTTGATGACGAAGACGAAGAGTAAAAACACATCACGTGCAAAAAGTGTTTCGTAGTTGTGTCCGCACCGACCGCTAACACAACAAACCTTTGTAACCATCTAAAGTTTAACCACCGCCACCTTTATCATAATCTTATGAAAAACTAAAACACATAAAAACAACTTCGTCTACAACTTCGTCCGAAATGCAATCTTCAGTCTCCGAATCTCTTTATGCTGTAACTCCCGTATTAACCTAACCCTAACCCATATAATCCTAACGTGTGTATTCTAGACGGCTGATGTATACAGAAGGCCTGAACTGAAACCTCACGGCACGCCACTGAATTTACTATGTTTCATACTACATTGAACATACTTGAATTTATAATTTGCACTTTACGTGAGTTTTTTTTTTTTTAATTGCTACAGTTCTATGGCAAGTCTATAGCAGTTTAATTACAGTGCACTATTTATTTACAAAAGGAAACAGACTTGAATTTACAGTACACTTATTTGCATTCAAAGATTTTTTTGTTTCATACAAAAGTGAACATACTTTGTTTTAGTGGTTAAAAGCTTTATTTATGTTTAAGGAGTATATTTTACATTGTTTTGCAAGAAAAAAATAAACAACTTTAAGGTTAACAAATAATTGTTTTTAATAATCGTGATTTCAATTATTGCTAAAATAATCGTGATTTTTTTTTTTTCTATAATCGAGCAGCCCTACTTTATACATTATTTGCATTATTTTACAGTAAACCAAATCCTTAAATTTCATAATTTGGGATTTCATAAACAATTGATTAGTATGTTCATAGTAACTGGCCTTATTAATAATACAAATGACTCGTTTTTGTACGAGGACTATAGTATTTACAGTTGTTTTATACGTTGAGCCCCACACTCCCACACAATATGACATGTAAGGAAGTATAAGTGAACAGTAAATTATGTGTAGTGCCTTATGGTTGAGTATATTTGTGGACTTATACAAGATTGCCATTGACTTTGTGATCTTTCCTTTTATATATAAATTTTAGTAAAAAATCTCTTGTTTTTAAATGAAAAATACTTTTAAGGCCTGTCAGTTTTTATCAGTGTGAATAAAAAAAAAAGAGTGTGACTATTTTTCTTACTTTTTACAGTGTGTAGAACCAGTGTCGCTGTTTCCATGGACTCCAAACCAGTCCCGAGGATGGCCTGGGCAACAGCACTCAGCTCAGGGGAAACTTTTAGGATATCTAGAACCACTTCACCGACAGATAAAACCTACCAAACAACAAAGCTGAAGTCAAGATAAAGTACACATCATTTCTAAAAAAAATAATCTTGAAGCAGAAAGGCAAAAAAACAAGTGTAAAATAAGGTTACAATTTTTATTTTCAAACATTAATATTCTGATTTTTGCTAATTTACGTCGAATACATTAAGTTCAATCCTTACAGGTCTTCTTCGATGTTTTGCGGTTGTGTTCCTACGCTACGCCGGGTCCTCGTGATGTTGAAACCTCCTTGTCCTCCAGGGGATGGACCTCCCATCAGAGCTTCCAGAAGTCCTTTGGCAAACAACAAATCATGTTGCGCCACATGCTTACTCCACTTCAAGAGAACCTGTGAAGTTAACATAAAGACAAACAGAAAAAGAACAACGGTTATATTATACTGACAATTTGGTTTAGAAATAATTACATGGCTTTAAAATTAGCATTCAATAATAATATTAACAAGCCTTTTAAAATAACAGTGGTGTTTTATATATATATATGTTCTTATTTTAGAGTTTTATGTATGGTTTTAAAACTGACTTTTTTTTTTTTTTTGATAATTTTGTATGTATTTTCATTGTGCATCTCCAAAAGTACAATACAAAAAAAAAAGAAAGAAAGAAATTCACAATTTACGATACAAGATTTTGTGACTTTAGAACTGACTTTTATTGTGTTTCATGTATATGTTTAGTGTGAATATATGACTGTGATTTCTATTTTGTGTAACTTCTGCTGCTGCTGCTGCTGTTTTGGCCAAGACACTCTTGAAAAAGATTTTTTTTTTTATCTCAATGAGCTTTTTTTCCTTGTTAAATAAAGGCTGTAATAATAATAATAATAATAATAATAATAATAATAATAATAATAATAATGTCATCACTTTGTATGTTTTACCACTTAATTATAAGTGGCCAAACACTTTTAAAAAAAAAATAATAATTAGAGGGACACAATAACAAGAGCTGAGTTACATTTACTTTTACTTTTATTATTATATGTTGCTGCGTGACATAAGTATATATATGCAGCTTTACACGCATAACTTGTCAGACAGGCAACGTACCAGCTTTACATGAGTGACTGATGTGAGTACAGAGGGCAAAGTGAGTACACAAAGTAATGACAGCGTTAGGTAACAGCCTCTGATTGGGAATTATGCCATCAAAACGTGTCTACTGTTGTGACACCGCTAATTAGATATCCTCCAGGACTATACTCCCGAGGTGCGACCTGGGAGTTGCAGTTGCTTTGTTGCCATGGCCAACAGCTTTCCTGTGACCATGGACTCATTACTTTGGCAAACTCTGAATCTAATTACTTGCGAAGGTGGATTTTCAGCATGCAAATTAGAGCGATGAGGAGAAGCAGCATGAGAGAAACTACACGTGAGGCACTAAGGGGGAGGATGTACAAGACTTAGTTCTGTTATCTGTGAGTTTATTTATTTATGTATCTGTTTATTTGTTTATTTTCTCTCAAACTTTGAAGTAAAAAAAAAAAAACAAAAACTAAAAAAACAATAAAAGCAAGAAGTCAATTACATTTGCACCCACCAATGGTCATTAATCAAAGACCAAAAAACGAAATACAATAAATTTAGGCAATAGCTACTGTCACAGTACTGTGGCACAAAATATCGTTTTGTCTATTGCCACAGACCAATCAAATGTAAGCATTTGTACTAGAGCCAATCAGGGATATTGTTCCATAAACTCATTCGCCTGTTGTTGTTTTTTTACTCATTATCCTCTTGTTGCCACAGTACTGTGATGATATATGGAGTATATTTCAGTGCATTCTTTTGTGCATTTTGTTACTACAGTACTGTGGCAATTGATGGAAGAAATGACAAATTAGTGATAGCGCTGGTCTACAAGGAAAATGCTTCCAGAATAAAAGTAATGAAATTTTACCACATGAGAGTCACTGATAAAGAAAAATCAAGTAAAAAATGCTGGTTGGCTGAACTTTCCAAGATACAGCCTTGGGTCAAAATGTGAAATTCAAGAATTAACGAGAGAATGGGTTTGACTCAAAAGGAATATTTGTCTCAGAGCTACAAGATCTACTTCAAAACCCTGTCTGCACATTAGAATACATTCACTTTACAGGTTCTATTTAGTGGAAGATTTATAAAACTATTATATAAATGTACATAAACCAATATATATGTGTAATAACACTTAATCATATACCTTGAAAACATCAGCAAACCAGCACTTTTGTCATTTATTTTCCAATTAATCTTATTAAAATACGTAACATTTAGCACATTTAATCTCTGAAGCAAATCATTTCTGAAAAAACATTGTAGACCAGTGTAGTATATAGCAGGGGTGTCAAACTCATTTTAGTTCAGGGGCCACATTAAACCCGACTGGATCTCAAGTGGGCCGGACCAGTAAAATAATAATAGCGAACAAAGTTAAATTATATTATGATCAGGTTTACATCTACAAAGTTTCCTTAAAAATCTGAATAACATGAGCAACTTGAATTGTCTTAAGAAAAACAAGTGCAATTTTAACAGTATTCTGCCTCACTTTATTAGTTTATCATTTACACATGTGCGTTACAATCGCACAAAACTTTTAGTAACAGGCAGAATATTGGTAAAATTCCATTGACTTTTCTGAAGGCATTTCCGTTTGTTCATATTTGTTTAGGTTATCCACATTTTTTGTAAAAGTATAGTTTGGTAATGTAAACATTTTCATGTCATTTTACTTTTTTACACCAAAAAAACAAAGAAAGAATTTGGCGTTGTCATTATTTATAGGTTATAATGATAATATTTTACTGGTCTGACCCACTTGAAATCTAATTAGACTGTATGTGTCTGTACATGGAACCTGAAATAAAATGATGTTGACACCATTGATTGTTAATATCTTTAGTGTAATTTTTGCGTTTCACAAATCCATCCCGTGAGCCGGTTTGGACCCTTTGGCGGGCCAGATTTGGCCCCCGGGCCATATGTTTGACACCTGTGGTATATAGTATGGAATAAGAATTATTGTTGTAAATACTCTATATGTTGTTTTATGGTGTTCTTTGCTCTGGAGGCTGGAGAATGTGGCCGGAGCGACATGTTAGATTTGGTAGTGTGCCATGTGACTTCAGTTCTACGTCAGTTCTGTGTCAATTCAGTGCTGTGATCCTGTGGAATTCTGCACTCTGAATGTTGTCCCAGTGGCTGATTTATATCAAAGTTGGATTTATCTACAGGCACCCCAATTTGAAAATTTTCAGAAAAAAAAAAAGAACTGTTACTTCAATCTGGAACTGAACCTGAATCTTCCACATTGCAGGCTGATATGTTACCAAATGAGCTAAATATCCACTGTGTTTTAGGTTGACCTATTCACTATCTGATTGCCTTGGTACTTTTCAGGATGTAAGTTACCAGTCTAGACATGATATAACAAGGGCGCTGATTGGCTCTGTGATAAATAGACAAACCGGTATTTCGTGCTACAGTACTGTGTCAATAGCCACTTTGATAAATTTAACATAAATGTACATATGAATCAACTCATAAACACAGTTTGAGAAGGAACAGAAAGAAACAAAGGTTTGTGAAGTCCTGCCCTTTCCTTACTCACTAGTATAGATACATTAGTAAAATTCCAAAAAAGAGCTATTAGAATCATTAATAAAGTAGGATAATTTGAAGCAACTAATAATTAATTTATTCAACTTAAAACCTTAAAATTGCAGGATATTGTTTATATTAAAATATTAGAGATATTTATAAAGTAAAAATAAATAAATACTGTTCCAAATACCATTCAAGAGTTCTTTAAATTAAGAGAGGGTAATTATGATTTAAGAGGTCTTTAAATTCAATGTGAAATCCAGATGTATTTCGGTTGTGGGTGTGAAATTATGGGATGGACATGATGAAGAATTTAAGTTGTTCACTTCTTAAAAATGCTTTAAGTATAAGATCATTCAGGAATATTAAGTGGAGATGGAGGATGTGTTTTTGTTGTTATTGATTCTTTTGTTATAATATGAATGCCCGATGATGTACACATTTAATTTAATGTAAGCGGTGTGTCAGGTGAAAAGGATAGGCAAAAAATAAGCTTCTGCTTCTAGCATATTCCTTTTTTTTTTTTTAATTATACATTTACATAAACATGTGCTTAGACAAAAGGAACCACACAGACACAAAACAAAACAAAACAAAAATTATAACAAAACAAACAGACACAAAACAAAACAAAACAAAAATTATAAAACTAACCTATAGACCTATTAAACACAAAAAAGAGAAAAAAAACACAACAAAAAAATAAATAATATTATCAACTCCTCTTTACAATGCCTTTTTTTTTGTTTTTTGTGTTTATTGTGGTTGTTGTGCTGTATGTGGCGATAAATGTACAAACCAAAAATAAACCAATCATTAATTCATACTTAATATATTTCAAATTCTTCATTTCTTCACATCTCTTCTTCATGTTTCTTCATAGTGAGAGTATTCCTAGAATTTATCTTACCTGCTCGGCCAGATTTTCAGGTGAGATCCAGCCCAGGAACATGTCCACAGTGCCAGTTGTGCACGCTGCTGTTAGCCACATCGGGTTATCTCTGTTGTTGCACACAAAGCCACGCACCACTTCTCTGTCTAAAGTCAAGGCGATTGCCTAGGGTGAGACAGATACAGCGTTGTACAGGAAATGAGGTCAGGCTTTTCATATCGTACCAATGATTGTGAGATATAAATACCATAAATAGTAAAACAGGAGTAGAGGAATGCAGCTTCAAAGTTCTGTCTGTTGTGTTACTTCACATGACAGATTTATCCTTGCTCTATTTATTTCTTTGCTTTTTGCGACTTTGACCTGCGCAGGGCATGGGTGGAAAAGAGTGTAGCAAGTGTTTATAGAGTATTTTTCTTTCGACTGTCATTGTTATAAATGTCATCATAGAGTTGGCACAATGTTTTTTAATACACACCAATAAAACTGGGAAGTTCATTCCAGTGGAACTACAGAAAACAGTGAATGCAGCTCACATCACGGACCAGAGTAATAGGACAGTTTTCCTGATTCAAACCTTATTTCTGCCAAATAAAGTGAGAATAAGGCAGATTTTTTTTTAACCTTTTAGCAAAAGCTACTTTGTTATTGCAAGGTGAGAAATTTAAAAGATGTATTAAAAAATGTTTTCAAAAACACCTGAAAAGATATTATATGATAGATATAATGTGAGGGGGAAGCCTGCATCCTTTGAAAAAAATCTGAGGCCCCTTCATAGACATTCAGCCACTTCACACTGAAATAATTTAACCAAGTTGTATTTTGAAAAAAACAACAACAAAAAAAAAAAAAAACCCAATAAAATAATTGGCAAAATGTACTTTCTGTTGCAGAAACGTTCAAATATTAACCCTTAGGGGTCTGAGCCTATTTTGACCGTTTTTCAGTCCTTTTGATTTTGCCTTCATATACTATATAAACAAATGTTTACTATACCCATGTTTGGGATCTTTTTTTTTCAGCACAACTTCATCTATATCATCTATCTATTATTTTTTCACTTTAACCTACTATGAAAAAATACAAAAGGCCAGAAAACACACACACAAAAAAAATATAAAATCTGATTTGAAAAATGTATATAATTTATTGCGTAAATAACACACAGATGCTTAACAAACCTTTTCAAAGACTTTAAAAGTGAATGTTGGTTCCAAATATTTGGTATATAAAATCAAAATTGTAGTAAATCAAAACTATGCTCAAATATTTGACATAAAAGTATAGCTTTACATGGGTTTTTTTCCCCTAAAAGTGCGGTAATCAAACACGGTTATCATGATAATTAGAATTTAAACGGTAATACTAACCGTCTGCAATTTTACCGCAGTTTATTGTTATACCGGTAATCGTTACATCCCTACATGACAGATATAGAAAAGTCTGCTCAGATTGAATGGCTTCATCTAAATACATAAAATACATTCAATACATACAGTACATTCTAAAAATACACTAACTGTCCTAGAGCAAGAATAAGATATAAAAGATAGAATGAGAAGAGGAGAAAAAAGAAGGGAAAAAAAGGAGCAAGAAGAATAAATAGATAAATAAGCTAATTGTGTAAACCAGGCATAGAAAAAAGGACATGTCTTTGCCATAGACACTTGAATGCATATTAGTGTTGGCAGTGCTGGTTATCTAGGAGCCATTTTTTTGTTGCATTATAAAAACATTTGTAAACGGAGCAGGTTTTCAAGTTGGTGGCGAGCCCATTCCATACTTTAACAGCCTCATATGAGAAGGCTGTCTGCGCAAATGCAGAGCTGCGTTTAGGAATAAGGCAGTCACCGTTAGATGTCGATCTGAGGGCCCTCACTCGAAGATCTGAGCACAACTGTACATAATTTTCCAAGGGGGGAGGGGCTGCATTATTAATTATTTTATGAGTCAGACAAATGTCTGTGAAAATTATTAAATTTGTGTACAGATGGGTGTACGTACAAACTAAGTACATAGACTGTGTAGGTATATAAATGAAAGAAAATTGAGAGCCATTCAAGTGAGGGGGATGAGAAAAGTTCATGTAATATTTTTGTTTTGTTTTGATTTTCATTTTTGTTATTTTTATTTATTTATTACCTCCGCCAAGGAGGTTATGTTTTTGCCAGGGTTTGTTTGTCTGTTTGTTTGTTTGTCTGTCCGTTAGTGTGCAACATAACTCAAAAAGTTATGGACAGATTTGGATGAAATTTTCAGGGTTTGTTGGAAATGGGATAAGGAAGAAATGATTAAATTTTGGTGGTGATCGGGGGTGGGGGGGCCCACGGGGGGGGCCACTGATCAGCCTTGGTGGAGGTCTGCGCTCTCCAAGTGCTTCTAGTTTCTTCTTTTTTTCTTCTGATGTTTAAAAATCATCCCTGTGTGGTGTATCTGTAAGTTTGTACATTTGTGTGTGTTCCTTCTGTGAAATGTGCCATATCTCACTGTAACAAACGGTTGACGTTTGTTAAACGCCACAAATATCTTGTAAAAGCTTCTGTTAATAAAAACAAATCTTTAAAAAAAACATTGTAGTATTTCGCAGAATTTAGTTTAAGGTAGATTTCACTTTTGCATTAACAGTCATACAGTTAGAGTACTGTTGAAAGGCTATGTGGGCTAAACATACCTTGTCCAGTGGTATCTCCACCTCTTGTAGAACAGGTTTCACCATCTCACTCAGGGAGTCATTATACAACACCAGCACATCTCCGAGGGAAATTGAGACATCTATGTAAAACGAAATAAAATAATAAACAACCTAATGTCAAATCAGCAAAGAACTTACCACATTCCATTCTCTAGTGCTCTCAAAACATAGGTCAACTGTGTTTGTTTCCGCATGACAGAATGAATTATGCGGGCGTTCTGATATATGAGATGTTCAGCTCCTTATCTAAGTCTGTCTCTAAACTATATTTGATTTAGATTCATACGTTTTCCGGGCCAGTTCTGGATGTAGCGGGTTATGCTGATGCCTCCAGCAAGCAGTGGATGTACAGCGTGGGCCGAGGCACTGGCGTTGGGGAAATTGGTCTGGATGATGTGCAAAACACTGAAAAGAAAACAAGAGAAAACACACATTACAATAAGATTAGACCTACAACACAACTGTGACAGAACCAATACATACTAATCCTTAAACTGCACGTGTCTGTTGTACTTTGTATGAAATCAAACTGCATTCTACGTCCAAAATTTTCATATATAGTTTGTGCTTTTTTAGTTTTCAGTGGAAAAGTGTTGAGAATATAATATGGCCCTAAACATTATCAGCAGTTCTATAACGCATGCTGATCCACAGGAAAAAGTATTCTTTGTGAGCCACATGGTGATCTTTGTGGCTTTGTCAAAAAATATAAGGAACAAAAAGGAAGATAAATTATTAAAATTATTCTTACACAGTCCATCTGAGACAAAGAAGGATATTTTTTTAACATTTCATCATTAAGGGGCTTTTTTGCTAAACTTAATATGCACACGCGCAATTGCACGTCATGATAATTAATCTGTTTCATAAACCTACGACCATTTTTTTCTCCATTGTAAGCCAGATCAGTGTTGTGTTATGTGAAATTAAAATTTTTTAAAAAATAATGCATATATAAAATAAAATACATAATATAAAATAATGTTAAGCTCTGCTTCGTCGTTAAAGAGCCCCAATGAAATAGTTGTACATTGGGACATTTTTTCTTATTTTGGAGTATTCAATTTAATTGTTTTTTTGTTTTTTTTTTGCCTTTTGTTCACCTCTATATTTTATTCTTACTTATGTTTGAAATAAAGTTTGTCGTTCTCATTCTCATTATGTTTGTCTGTAGTGTAGTTATATGATTCCATAAATGCATCAAATGTTGCAGTATATTTATATGATATACATTTCTGTTTAGGTTAATGTAAACATACACACCTTAGTGTGTTTTATTTTGTTGATGGAGTAGCGGAGTAAGCCCTCTCCTCCCGCCTACTTTTTTTTCTTTCTTTCTTTTTTTTAATTTGTTCTATATTGGACTAAAAATCTTGGATTAGCATCTTCGTGAAAATTTGATGTGTGGACAATGAATTGTACCCAAAAGGGAAGTTTTTCCAATTCAACAAAGAATGAAAACAAAAAAAAAAGAAAAGAAAAAAAAAATGCAGTATTGCAATGGAAATAAATGCACAGTGCCAAGAAATCCTAGGTAGGCTACAGCAGTGTAGCCACAGATGTAAAATGTAGAGGAAGTTAAATAATTTTAAATATTTTTCACAGTTTTTTTCCCTTCATATTCAACCAAAAATAGCTGTATAGATTGTTCAGGTTTCTGACCCCTGCCACCTTCTAAAGAATACAACACAATCTGAAGACACCACATATACAGTAGGTTTGTTTTAGTAATTGTACTCAATCCGCAAAAAAGTACTTGTTCCTGTGAAATGAGTCTCCTTTTAGAAGAACATATTCTTGTTTCATGAAGACACTGCTGCTAAAATGTATTTATTTTACCAGTAACACACTAAAACAATGACGCTCTTGGCATTATTTCAGTGCAAAATTTCCTTCCCCATTGGAAAAGGCAGATACACCCACAAAATAAGAGTTTTTAGCTTATTTCTAAAAGAGTTATATTTCCAGTGCAAAGCAAACACTTCTAACATATAATTATCCAACATTCTCAGGGTATTTTCTTTCTAAATGTATACAAATATTACTGGTAAATCTTAATTCAGTATTTATATGTATCTGTCTGTCATGCATGTACACTACAAACAAAAAGTTGAGGATATTTCTTTTTCTTTTGTCATTTTTTTTGTCTTTTTTTGCCATTTGTAAATAAAACTATATCTGGTTATTAAAAAAATGTGTTTCAATTCAGGTCACACACAAAAAAAAGTAAAAAGCTATGTGCAAGAATCCCAACTGAAAAAAATAGCCGAAAAATTAAAAATTTCCTTAACTTTTTGTTTGTAGTGTACATTCACACACAAAAACACCTTATTTCATTCTTTCCACATTCTCATTCACAGATGTTACTTAACCCCTGTATGTTAGTGAGCAGAGCCTCAGCGGTGCCGGCTATTTGGTCGACAGAGGTTGAAGAGAAGAGCTGGGGAAGAGCTAAAAAGGCTTCCCACAGCGAGCTCTGATTTTGCAGGTGATCAAAGAAGAACAACGTCGCCCCGACAACATTCACCATCTCATCTGGTTCGGTCAGCATCAGATCAATCAGTATCTGACAAATCAAAGACAACTTTAGTCAACAGAGCAGACGTCGAGAGAAAGTACTTTACACAAAAACAAAGATGGAATTGAGATAGATTGCAGTGCGTCACATTGTCCTGGAAACAAAAGCCGACCCATGCAGGCAGGCCATGAGCCAACATACACACCTGGTTGAGTGTGACAAGCATGACTTCAAACACCGTGTTGTTGGAGTTGCAGAATGTTACCACAGCAAAGGTGAGGTGGGTGGGTGAAGACATGTTCATCATGGGTAGAACCGACTGGCAGATGGTCTTCTTTAGTAAAGTCATGGATGCCATCAATTCATCAAGGGACTGTGCAAAAAAACAAGATTAATATCCAACTGCTAACACAAACCGAACAGAAAACACAGGTGATGTGTGGTTTTACTGTGTCTGTTTAAGCTAAGCTAACGGCGCTATAATGTAAACTATCAGCTGATGCAGCATGTGAGGATTTTAAGACACAGTGTTATTTTGATTGTAAAAATAACTGAGTTTTAGATTAAGGAATAAAAGTTGATGATACTGTAACGCAAATGAGCTTTATACTTTTTTCAGTGAGTGATACCTTCTGTAGATGGGCCGCAGAGAATGTAGAAATTTTTAAAACCAGGCTCAAGACCCACCTTTTTAATTTGGCTTTTAACTGATGCTTCTGTTGTATCTACTCAAAGGTTTTATAGTTATATTTAATATATATATCTTAAGATTCTTTTAACCAGTGCTTCTGTTTTATCATTTTAATGTTTAATATTTTTATTATTTTCATATATGTCTTAAATTTAGCTTCTCTTAATCAATTCTTTTATATCTTTTTAATGTTTCTTATTCTCCGGTGTTTCATCAGTGGGAGCCCTCCATGCCGGGGGGCGGCTGTAGACTCCGGGGGCTGTGGCGCCTTCTCTCACTGGGGTCCGCCCCTTTCTGGTGGGTGGGGGTCCCAGTTGGCCCTCTCCCACTAGTTGGGATGCGGGGCTGTGTTGCTGGCGCCTGGTTGCCGGGGTCGGCGGCTGCCTCCTGGTGCGGATGGCTCCCTGAGACAGCGCCTCCTCTTTTACTTTTACTTTTACATTTTTGTTCTGGTCTACCCGTGCTCAGTCAGTCTTCTTAAGTATGTGTGAGCTTGTGGGTTTGCATGTATATGTGTGTGTGTGTGTGTGCGGGTGAGTGGGTGGGTGTGGGTGGGGGGCGGTACTGATTTTTAAACTGATATGTAAAGCACTTTGTGCTACAGTTTTTAATGTATGAAAAGTGCTATATAAATAAAGATTATTATTATTATTATTATTATTATTATTATTATTATTAGATACATAGCATTGATTCATTTGTGGTTTTGATTCTAAGTGTGTTCTGGTACATGATCAAAACTTTTAATATGCTCTAGTCTCCAACTGTAACTTTATCTTTGCGATATTTCCAAGGGGAACTTTAAAGGAGTGACGTTTTGCTTTTTTAAATAGAATTATGCATTTTAAAACATTTCCCTGTGGTCTACATAAACTGTAAATGCTCTGCTTGGGTCTGAATTCGTCATTAATTCAACTCCACAGGTCCATCTTCAACCCTATTTCTGAGTAATGACACCAGAAAGGTTGTTTTGAGCACCGGACCTTTAACCCTGTAAAGCCTGAACCATTAAATCGGTTGGGTTTCTGTAAATTGGCTTAGAGTCTGGTTTTGACCAACTCTATATATAAAGTGTCATGAGATAACTTTTTTGCTGTGATCTGGTGCTATATAAATAAAATTTGATTGATTGAGTGATTTGATTGGTTTTCCCCTGTAAGTCGCTTTGGAAAAAAGCATCTGCCAAATGCATAAATGTAAATGTAAATCATTGACAGAAAATTCCAATTCTTTGAAACTGGAGCCTTTATTGGTGCTATTGAACAATGCCAATTTTTTTTTTCCAAATATCAATTTCCATGTATGAGTTTCAATTTTGTATCATATTTAATACATTGGGTCTCAATGCTCAAATATTATTATTTTTGAACAAACACAAACATGTCGAACAAATTGGTAATTCCTTTTCAAAACTGGCAAAGTTCTGCCTCCTTCCTCATTAATAACAGTCTTGTAGTGTCACTGGAAAGGCCTCTGGTGAACAAATTCCTCCCCCCTGGTGGATTATCTGTGTATTGCATGTATCTAATTGTATACATCAGGTTTTTCAAGAAAAATATCACACTGATTACGTAGAGGTCTTCAAAACTCATGTATCAAATATGATACATTTGGTGTTACAGAGTTAAATGCAAATGAGCCACTTCAGGCCCCGCCCCCTCCAGGTTGTTGATCGTGCTTTCTGTCCCATTCGGCCACTTTTGTTCGTTAATACAATCAACTGAACATTTTAGGTAATCGGCTCGAAGTTTGGACATATTTTCAGTTTTTCACTACAACCGCTGCTGCTGACAAACAATTATGTCGTACTCGGAGAAATGTTCATCGGAAGTCTTGACCTTATATGTGCAAATGTCGTGACGGAACTAGTTATAGACGTAACAAATTAAGCAGGAATGAAAATGGGTTGTAGAAATCCACTCGATTTTTGCCAAATTAAATATAAAGATAACTTTGCAGCACCTGGAGGGTTCAAATTCAAACTTTTTGAACTGTTACGATCCCCAAATACACAAATAAATGAACCAAAGACTAATAAAAGTGGGTTTAACTAAATATGACCCCTTTAATTCAGTTTGGACATGACAGGTTTAAATAGTGTCGTTTTATTCTTTGTTGCTTTGAAGCAGCTTTGATGTTTGTGTTGTCATTTTCAGTGCTTTAATCAAAAGCTTTATGAGGGAGAGTTTGGGTTGGGTTTTTTTTTTTTTTTTTTTTTGATGGTAAGGGCTCATTAACTTTTAACAACAGCTAATGACATGTTATTGCATAATAGACCAATTACAGGCTCCAAAGCTTTAAAGCCTACAATGTAAACAGTTTTTACAGTTCCCAGTTTGATTTATTTATCTATTTTTTTATTATTCCTGGCTGTCATTGTATCAGAACAAAACGCACCTGATCTCCTGGAAGACTGGCATTCATGACATTTATAAGAGACGCATTATTCATCCTTTGTTGCTGAGATGAACCTTTAATACAAAAACACACTGTTAGAGAACTGAGTGACCACAGAAGTTATAAAAATGCTTCATAGTGGGTTCATAAAGTCGGGTGAGAAAGGATAATTTACCAAACATGTTATTTATGAAATTCATCAGCTTTGTGGCATCATCCATTGCCCCCGGTGGAATATCAATTTTGAGCAAACTTTCCCCTTGAACCAATTTTGCCAGTGGATTATTTTTCAGAAGGATGGGTGACCTGTCAAACAAACAAACAAACAAACAAAAAGATCAGAATTGGGAGTTCCTTTTCTTTAGACTGTTCTTTCTAAATTTAGAGCTTCCAATCTTAGCAAAAAGTCAATATTGCTTTATTCCGGCGTAAAGAAGAGGCTCAAAAACAAAGGTTCAGGTGGTTCAAATAGTTAAAATACCCACAGTAAAAAAAATAAAAAATAAATAAATAAATAAAACACCCATCGTAAACCTGCAAATATGCAACACAATAACATAAGGGGCCGACGTCCACTGCCATTCATTCCTACATCTGGAGTTTTGGTTTTAAAAAATATAACACAATTTGAGAAAAAGAAGAAGAAAAAAAAAAGAAAATAGAGAAGGATTTTTTTAAATGCATTTGAAGAAACTGGATTAGCATTGAATTTAAAGTCTACAACTGAGAAGACAAGTTAAAGGTGAGTGTTCCTAAAAATTACACAACTTCTTATATAAGAAGCCAAGTGTTGACAGAAATGCATTCGTAAGGTCCCTTTTAACCAATAAAGACCCAAACATTCACCATCAACAAACAGCATCCACTGATTTAAAATGTTTAATACCTATTGATTCATTAATCTTATCATTACATGTAAATAACTGGTGTAAAATACAGTTTGTCATCTTTTCATGGACATCAGATATGACCCATCTGGACAATCAGAGGCTCTGTAGTTACCATGGGAACACTGTCATCTTCTATAACATTGATTCACGAGTTAAACCCATGAAGTCTGACCAATGACAGTGGATACAGCCACTTGTTTTTATGTTCAGTTATTGAATTCTTTGCTGAAAAAAGTCACTTTATCTTCAGTTTTCTCTGTTTCTGATATAATAACCCTCAACTTTAATCTGAGCTTTTATGAACATCTACGTAATTGGTGAATTAAATATCGGAAAATAAATTATTTACACTGAAAAACAAAAAACAGAGACGAAAATATTACAATAAATATTAATAAATTACTTAAGAAAGGCTAAATAGAGATAAAAAAAAAAGTATTTGGGAGCTGACACAAAAGTAGCACTGGGTCTTTATGGGTTAAACCAAACTGATATAATAAAACGACAAAAGACAATAATAAACCAAGATAAATGATACACAACAGGATATCCCTCTAAGGTGTTTATCTGTTTTAATTTACAACTTAAAAACCACTGAATATGGCTGTGGCTTATGTAATAAGTTACAGTCGGGCAAGAGTTAAACAGACTCGTGTCCATGCACAGAGGGGTGTATGTTTGTGGTACATTTCCATGAACACGGTGACTAATTGTCTCATGTGATGCTGTGATGCTGAGGTGTGTCCTCCATCCCTACAGACCTTCTATGTAACTTCTCATTTCAATCGGTCATATACAGACACCAATATCATGTAAATCTGTGGCACCAAAAAGAACCTTAACCCTTTATTGGGCAAATGACTATTTTAGGTAATTTCCACATACATTACAAAACAGTGTCAGCAACAGTTCCAGTGAGGACAGTGAGTCAACAATCTCAGGTCCAATGTGGTCTCCAGGGTCTGTAAGGTCCAGCTCTGCATGAACAGTGAGTGTACCTGCTTTGTTAGGTACCATGAAGTAATGGTACTAATGTAAGGAATGATGTTCAAAGCGATATGAGTGATTGTTTTTTTTTGTTTGTTTTTTTTGTGCCACTTATGCATAAGGAAACAAATATGGTAACTTAACTTACCTTGACTTTCTACATAACAATAAAAAAAAAAAATTGAAAACATTCACAAAAGTAATAAAATGTCATTTTAGTCATTTTATATGAGATTTTTTTTTTATGTTAGCAGAACCAATAGGGTCTTTAAGTCTTTTAGTCTGCATTGGTATTAATTGATTATTTATTGTTGATTATTTAAATGCATTTATTCGTAGTTGCTTTCAATGATCTTGTATTTGTGCACTGATTTGTTTATGTTTGTCACATTGCACTTTGGATATGGGCTGATGTCTTGTCTGTGGTAAGCTGCAAATGAATTGTCCGTATGGGATAAATAAAGTTTTCTGAATCTGAATCTGAATAAAGTCTTGTTATGTCCTCCAACAACACACTAAGGTTGAAATTTGGAATTTCAGAGTATTTCTATGAGAGCACTATAAAGAGTTAAAAAATATAGGGAAACAAATCTAATGAATATAAATATTATATAAAATATACAAAATAATGCAAAATTCCAACCTTAGTGTGTTTTTGAAGGACATGTTATGCAGAAAATTAAGGTCAGTGAGGTTACCATATTTGGTTCCTTACCTGTAAGTGGCAAAAAAAAAAAAATAAATACAAGAAAAACACATGTAAGGAGAAAAGAACATCACTTTTAGAACATTACAACAATATAAGTGCTGATCCAGACACCTTTCAACATCCACATTATCCCTTTGAACATGGTAGAAAATCAAGGTCAGTGAAGTTACCATATTTGGTTCCTTGCCCATAAGAAGCAAGAAAAAAAAATTCCAAGATATATAAAAAAAAATGCAAGAAAAACCGTGAAAGGAACATGTATTTTAGAACATTAGAACATCACTTTTAGAACATTAGATCGACATAAGTGCTGATCCAGACCCCTGTCCACATCCACATTATCCCTTTGAACATGGTAGAAAATCAAGGTCAATGAAGTTACCATATTTGGTTCCTTGCCCATAAGAGGCCAAAAAAAAAAAATCGAAGATTTATATAAAAAATGCAAGAAAAACCGCGAAAGGAACATGTATTTTAGAAGATTACATCACTTTTATAACATTAGACCAACATAAGTGCTGATCCAGACCCCTGTCCACATCCACATTATTCCTTTTGAACATGGTAGAAAATCAAGGTCAATGAAGTTACCATATTTGGTTCCTTGCCCATAAGAGGCCAAAAAAAAAAAAAAAATCCAAGATTTATATAAAAAATGCAAGAAAAACCGCGAAAGGAACATGTATTTTAGAAGATTACATCACTTTTATAACATTAGACCAACATAAGTGCTGATCCAGACCCCTGTCCACATCCACATTATCCCTTTGAACATCATTCCTTGCATTAGTACCATTACTTCATGGTACCTAACAAAGCAGGTACACTGACTGTTCATGCAGAGGTGGACCTTACAGACTCTGTAGACCACATTGGGTCTGAGATTGTTGACTCATTGTCCTAACTTTAGCTGTTGCTGTCACTGTCTTGTAATGTATATGGAAATTACCAAAAATAGTCACTTGCCCGATAAAGGGTTAAACAGTGAAATGCAAACATTGTATCTTACATAACCCATGTAAGGATGTAAACAGAGAAATCTTAGACTAGATGTGGGTCAGATTGAATACCTTGCAGTCCTTTTGTGAATTCTGCCATGCTTTGATGGAGTTGGATTCTCTTGTGATGTGTTATGGCAGTAGGTGTCCTTGTTGCACATGAGGGTTTGCAGGAAGGGGAAGAAGCCAGTGCTGGGTAGGTTTCTGGGCGCCACGTAGCCTACAAGAAAAAAGCATGTGTGATTAAAAATATCAACTTTACTAAAACTGTTTAAAAATCACAAAGCAAACCTGAGCTTCTATCGTCAGTCAGTACATCATGGAAACAAATCTAAATCTGCTTGAATAAAAAGATAAGTAAAGGGCATGAAGATCAGATTGCGGTTGATTATGAAGACTAGACTGACTGACGGCACATCATCGTTCCTCTCTGGTATTGATTTCAACAAATCTTCTTCAAGATGAAATGTTTAATCTGTACACAATGTATTTGTTTGCAAAACTATAATAGGCAGGTAATCTGAGAATGACTGAACTGAGCCTCGGAAGTCACCTCATATCCTAGAGAGGACATCGGGTTTGACGAAATTAACTACACAAGACCCCAGGAACACTATTAGAGCCAACTACATAGAATCCGTTCAGTTTACTGATCCAAAGAGAAAACACATCAATGGGAGTAACATGAGAAAATATGTTGTCCATGTAGCCACAGTAAAAAACAGCAAAAAATTAATAAACACTAATAAAAAAAAGTAATGAAAAGCATGAAAATGAAGAAAGTGTTCCTTTTTTATAGAATAGAATAGAATAGAATAGAATGCTTTATTGGCATTATACATATGTACAAGGAAATTAAAATAGATGTATTATTTGTCAAAAATTACAAATAAATCAATATAAGAAAGACTGAACGATTGATTAAAGGAATCAATCACGTAAAACAAACAGGTGTATGGGCAAGAAAATCTCTCCAAACTTGACTGAACTTGATCTTTGATGATTTTTACTATATATATATCACAGTAGAGATTGAAATCCAGTAGGATTCGTAATCCTACTAGGACAGATTGAAATTTTAGTTTGTCCTAGGACAAACTGAAATCCTATCTGTCCTAGGGTTAGGGTTAGGGTTAGGGTTAGGGTTAGGGTTAGGGTTAAGGGTTAGGGGTTAGGGTTAGGGGTTAGGGTTAGGGGGTTAGGGTTAGGGTTAGGGGGGGTTGGGGGGGGGTTTAGGGGGTTAGGGTTAATCTTCAGATCCTAATTTCTTGTAGGATTTCAGTTTGTCCTAGGACAAACTAAAATTTCAATCTGTCCTAGTAGCATTACGAATCCTACTGGATTTCAATCTCTACTGTGACATATATATATCATATATATATATATATATATCAACTAGAAAAGCACTCGGAGAGCACAGACCTCCACCAAGGTAGATCAGCCCCATCCCTATCAAATTAATCTCTCATATTTCCCAGCTCTGCTATATATTTTTAGGCTACTGACAAATAAATACACTTAACCCATAAAGACCTAAACAGCCACTGGTGACCAAGAACATCTACTGATCTAAACTTTTCCTACCTGTTGATCCACTAATCAAAACATGTAAATAATTGGTCTAAAATGCAGTTTGTCATCTTTTCATGGTCATCAGATATGACACATTTGGACATTCAGAGGCTCCGTAGTGAACATGAAAACACAGTCATCTCCTACAACATTGATTTACCAGTAAAAGCCGTGTAGTTTGATCAATAACAGTGGATGGAGACATTTGGTTTATGTTCAGTTATTGATATATTTGCTGAAAAACTCATTTTTTCTTCAGTTTTCTCTGTTTTGATATAATAAGTTTTCATGAACATCTAAATTAAATATAGGAAAATACATGATTTACAGTGAAAAATACTAAATACAGAGGATAATGTTGCAATAAATGGTGATAAATCACTTAAGAAAGGCTAAACAGAGAAAAAATCATTTGGGAACTGACACTAAAGTAGCACTAGGTCTTTATGGGTTAAATACTTGTTGAAGTACATTTAATACTGGGCTAGCCCTGGAACACACATTGGTCCAGTCAGAGCTTCATGTTTGCACAGTGCGCGTCACACTACTTGACTGAAGGTTACTACTGGTCATTTACTCCGATTAAATGTGGAAGATCACTATATGGATTGGGTGTAGTCAATACTGTTCCCAGCATGAATAAAGACCAACAATGCAAAACAGAGCACTTAACAGGGAAGGGTAAGCCCTTTTGTTTGTATTTACTGGAGACTGTCAATATTAATCCAGACGGGGGTTATTATATTACCTGTAAACCCCCTGCTTCAATAGAACCTGATCCTACAAAAAAGACCCACTAAACAAAAGTGGGAGGGTTGACTCACACAATTGGAAAAGACAATGTTTTCTTTTTTTTTTTACATGTTACTGGAACAGAGTAAATCTTACTCATGTATTTAACCCTTTAGCAGAGTAGTGACTATTTTTGGTAATTTCCACATACATGAGGACAGTGAGTCAACAATCTCAGGTCAAATGTGGTCTCCAGGGTCCGTAAGGTCCACCTCTGCATGAACAGTGAGTGTACCTGCTTTGTTAGGTACCATGAAGTAATGGTACTAATGTAACGAATGATGTTCAAAGGGATAATGTGGATGTGGACAGTGGTCTGGATCAGCACTTAGGTTGTTGGAATGTTCTAAAATGTATGTTCTTTTCTCTTTACATGGGTTTTTCTTGTATTTTTATACATACTTGATTTTTTTTTTTTGGCCACTTACAGGTAAAGAACCAAATATGGTAACTTCACTGACCTTGATTTTCTGCATAACAGTACATATAATAACATAGCTATATGTAACTATATATAGTTCACAAAAGTAATACATTCTTGTTACAGCCTTCAAAAACACACTAAGGCTGGAATTTTGCATTATTTTATATTTGTTATTACATATACTTTGTGAACTATATATAATAACAAAGCTATATGTAACTATATATAGTTCACAAAAGTAATACATTCTTGTTACGGCCTTCAAAAACACACTAAGGTTGGAATTTTGCATTATTTTATATTTGTTATTATATATACTTTGTGAACTACATATAATAACAAAGCTATATGTAACTATATATAGTTCACAAAAGTAATACATTCTTGTTACGGCCTTCAAAAACACACTAAGGTTGGAATTTTGCATTATTTTATATTTGTTATTATATATACTTTGTGAACTATATATAATAACAAAGCTATATGTAACTATATATAGTTCACAAAAGTAATACATTCTTGTTACGGCCTTCAAAAACACACTAAGGTTGGAATTTTGCATTATTTTATATTTGTTATTATATATACTTTGTGAACTACATATAATAACAAAGCTATATGTAACTATATATAGTTCACAAAAGTAATACATTCTTGTTACAGCCTTCAAAAACACACTAAGGTTGGAATTTTGCATTATTTTATATTTGTTATTATATATACTTTGTGAACTATATATAATAACAAAGCTATATGTAACTATATATAGTTCACAAAAGTAATACATTCTTGTTACGGCCTTCAAAAACACACTAAGGTTGGAATTTTGCATTATTTTATATTTGTTATTATATATACTTTGTGAACTATATATAATAACAAAGCTATATGTAACTATATATAGTTCACAAAAGTAATACATTCTTGTTACGGCCTTCAAAAACACACTAAGGTTGGAATTTTGCATTATTTTATATGTTATTATATATACTTTGTGAACTATATATAATAACAAAGCTATATGTAACTATATATAGTTCACAAAAGTAATACATTCTTGTTATGGCCTTCAAAAACACACTAAGATTGGAATTTTACATTATTTTATATTTTTGTATATTTTATATCATTATATTTATATTTATTAGATTTTTTCCCCTATATTATTTATCCTTTTATAGGGCACTTGTAGGAATACTCTGAAATTCAAAATTTCATGAAAATTACATGAACAGTGAGTGTACCTGCTTTGTTAGGTACCATGAAGTAATGGTACTAATGTAAGTAATGATGTTCAAAGGGATAATGTGGATGTGGACAGGTGTCTGGATCAGCACTGTTATAAAAGTGATGTTCTAATGTTCTAAAATACATGTTACTGTTCTTGGTTTTTCTTGTATTTTTTATACAGTATATATCTTGGATTTTTTTTTTGGCCTCTTCTGGGCAAGGAACCAAATATGGTAACTTCATTGACCTTGATTTTCTACCTGAAAATAAAACGTTTTGAAAATTTCCACAAAAGTAATAAAGTCATTTTATTTCCTCCTATAACATACTAGAATTTCAGAGTATTTCCATGAGTACTCTATAAAGGGTTCAATAATATAGGAAAAAATCTAATAAATATAAAAAAGTGTTTGTAATACTTATATAAAACTGAGCTCGTTGGGATTAATGGAATAATGTTGATGGACAAGCTCAACAGGTTATAAGTCCACACCTTAGCAGCGGCCTTATTTTTCATCCATACTCATAGTTGACATAACAGTTGACTCACCCTTCTTAAGCACCTTTGACACCATTTGTTTCCACCAACAGGATAGTGATTAAACTCAAGAGGGTTTCTAAAATAAAGTAGTGCAAACACCCAGTCACCAGTTTAGGGATGGACTAAGGACTAAAGGACTAAAGGTTTACATTTCACCTGTTTATTCTGGTTGTGAAATTGGAATGTTCTTAATCTTTGAAGACCGCAAACAAACCCCGCAGTCCATGTTAAGTCTGCTCAGAATTATGTACAGTATATATTGTGCTGTCTATATCATAATACTGTAAGATCTAAGAGCGCCTGTGTGTTTAAACACATTTTAAACTTGCCAATTTGGTACCTAAAGTTGAGGAATACTCCCATCTCCACATAAAATATCTCGGCAAGTTGATAGGACTAATATTTTGGGAGATATTAGTCGTTTTGGAATACAATAACCTTACAATCACGTTGCTCGGTTGATGGGAAGTGCAGTACCACGCTGTATGATGGGAAATGAAGTTAAAAACAGGAACGACGCATTTACGAACTTCAGTCCCTAGATATTGGTATTAATACGATGGTTCTCCACGGATCAAAGAGCTAGTAATAATATATTAACACTGTCTCAAGCAAATTTGGTCACTCTTGGTCTTGGTTACCATTCATTTTCCTACTTCAGATTTTGTTTTGCTCTGAATAAAATATGTCAGAATCAGTGGATGCCCTTTTAATTTATATGTACCGTACTTTCCAGACTACTGGCCGAACCATCTCCAGCATCTCACCATCGATTCACTGATGCCAAGCTTAAGTGCAGCAGCTCTATTCCTTTTTCGTCAGCCGGATCGATCATTAGCCCGGAAAACATAAATTAGCCTCATCATTTTCGAATCCACAGGGTTCACAGTATGTAGAAAAAAGTAGCAGCTTAATCACCGGAAATTACGGAAATTTTTTTATTGCATGGCATTAAAGGTGCAGTAAATTAAAAACTTCCATCATTACCTTTCAGCATGTTGTAATTCAAGTGGTTTGAGAGAACACAAGACTTTTCTATCTATACCGTACGTGTTTTGTTTTTTTAAGGCTGTTGACAATCTACCCTGCAATGCAGATTCTATCTAATCACATCTTTCAGAACAGGTAGGACGGTTAAATACATGATTGACAGATACAATCATAATCAGTAATCAGACTCCAACAGATGTGATATGTTCATGACATTTAATCGTCTGTGAAGCTTCGAAAACTGGCTTCGCTATTGCATTACAGCATAAAACAGGGTCAGCTCATCTATCTTTATAATTACTCTTTTGATTTTGACTCAGACACAAAGGACTCTAACTCTATTCAATGGACGTTTTGCTGATAATTGTCTATAAATAATGCCTTCATTTGGGCTCTGTTGGATTATCTAAGTCAGGGGTGTCAAACATACTGCCTGTGGGCCAAAAACCCCTAAAGGTTCCAATCTGACTCATGGGATGAATTTGCCAAGTGGAAAAATTACACTGAAAGTGTTAACAGTCAAGGGTGTCAAACTCATTTTAGATCCAAACTCTAACATTTTAACAATATTTTGCTTGTTATTAAATGCTGTGTGCTTTTGTAGATCCACTGTGATGCATGAATGATAAGTTGAGTACAATAATGTTAAAATTGCATTTATTTTTTCAGGTTTTTCCATTTAATTATTTGTGAAATGAGTCTATAAATTAAAAAAAAAAAAAAAAGGAATTAAAACAACTAAAACAAAGAGAAAAATTGGAGTTCTCATTATTAGTGTTGTAGTACTCAAGCCCAATCTCGGACTTGAGACCAGTCTCGAGACAATTTTCTGCTTTCTCAATCTCGCCTTGGACTTGACCCTTCAAGGACTCGGTCTTGACTTGGTCTCGGACCACAGTGGGAGGAGAAGGACCAGAAATTTCAGAGTGAGTTTTTATGTTTGTGTTAAAAAATCCAATTATTCATTATTACAAATAAATTTAAATAATAAAACAACTTGTGGAAGAGAATTATTTGCATGTTTTATTTAAGGTGAAATATGAACATGGATGCATTGTCTGAAAACTGACTTGTTTTTATAGTCTTGGTCTTGACTCTGTCTCAACTCTTGAAAGACTTGGTCTCGACTCGGTCTTGCTTCCTCAAAGACTTGGTCTTGACTGCATTTGAAAACCAACGGTTTCGACCCTTCAGAGACTCGTTCTTGACTTGGTCTTGGACCACAGTGGGAGGAGAAGGACTCATAATTTCAGAGCGAGTCCTCAAGACCAACAGATTTTTTTTTTTTATGTTCGTGTTGAGAAATCCAATTATCCATCATTACAAATAAAGTTAAATAAGAGAAAAGAAAAACTTTTGGAAGAGAATTATTTGCATGTTTTATTTAAGGTGAAATATGAACATGGATGCATTGTCTGAAAACTGACTTGTTTTTATGGTCATGGTCTCGACTCTGTCTCGACTCTTGAAAGACTTGGTCTCGACTCGGTCTTGCTTCCTCAAAGACTCGGTCTTGACTGCATTTGAAAACCAACAGTCTCTGTTTCGACCCTTCAAAGACTCAGTCTCGACATATGCAGTCCCATCCCCATCACTACTCATTATTTAAAAGTTATCATGTTTTTATTTTACTGCTCCGGCCTGTTTGAGATCAAATCGGACTGTATGTGGACCCTGAACTAAAATGAATTTGAAGCAGAGTACAGTGTAATCCAGGCTTAGCTGCTGAGGATTGACATACAAAACTTTCTATAGAACTTTCTGTTTCCTTGTTGGTTTTTGGAATGAGCACTGTATGCATTACACTGTTTGCATTGGCTTACGCAATTGTGCACAGAGGGTTTGTAAGGACTTTTGTGAGGAAATCATTAAAAAAAAAAAAAAGTGGTACTGACTAAACATAGACCTAGATTTTTATATGTGTCTGTGTGCAGTTTGAGACGTACATGTTTCCCTTAACACTGGAGGGAACTGGTTGCGTGTCACAGCGATGATGATGAAGATGATCAAAGGCCAGATGATGAGAGTCAGTGACCAGGCCTGAAAGACAAGAGATCAAGATAACGAAAGAATTCACCTGAGGAAAGTTCACAGCATTGTACGCTTTATGTTGTAATTGATGCCATGATTCAATATTTCCAATGTGTAGAACAAGGAAAGAAATGTATCGTCATATAATTAATCTTCCGCGATCTTACTTCAGTAAAGCTATCGTAATGAAAGAGTCTGCGCTTTTGTGAATTATCAAAACAAAAGATAAGATCCATCACTCACCGGCTGTCTGACAACGCCCAGGCTATTCTTCCATAGAAGAAGTTTCAGTTGGCGAAAGAAGGCCATCGGTAGAAGAGGCTGAAACTGAATAACAATGAATTAGCGTAAGAAATAAGCCAAGCTGTATTTTATATTAATGCCTACGTATTGTTGAGACTGAGAGACGGTACTTTTAAGACTGTGACTTCAACTGTAACTCACATAAACAGAAATTTAATAAAACAGAAGAACAAGAAAAAGAACCAGAACCAAAATCAAAACCAAAATCAGAACAGAACAAGAACAAGAACCAGACCAAGACCCAGAACCAGAACCAGAACAATAACAAGAAGCAGAACCAGAACAAGAAGAGAACAAGAACAACACCAAGAACAGGACCAAGAACCAGAACTAGAACCAGAACAAGAACAGAACAAGAACAAGAACTAGAACCAGACCAAGAACAAGACCAAAAACAGGACCAAGAACCAGAATAAGAACAGAACAAGAAGAACAAGAAAGAGAACTAGAACCAGAACCAGAACAGAACAAGAACAAGAAGTAGAACCAGAACCAGACCAAGAGCAAGACCAAGAACAGGACCAAGAACCAGAACCAGAACAAGAACAGAACCAGAAGAACAAGAACTAGAACCAGAACAAGAACAGAACAAGAAGAACAAGAACTAGAACCAGAACCAGAACCAGAACAAGAACCAGAACAGAACAAGAAGAACAAGAACTAGAACTAGATCCAGAACCAGACCAAGACCAAGAACAGGACCAAGAACTAGAACCAGAACAAGAACAAGAACTAGAACTAGAACCAGAACCAGAACCAGACCAAGAACCAGAACAAGAACCAGAACAAGAACAAGAAAAGGTCACTCTCAAAGGACTCTAGGATTCATTTGATTGGTTAAACCCTCAGAGACTGAACCAGTCACTGGCAGCCAAAAGCATCTACTGGTATAAATTTATTATAAATTTATTTAAAATTTATTTAATAACTTTTAAACCATTAATTCTATCAACACATTGAAATAATTCAGGTAAAATGCAATTTCACAGCTTTTCATCGGCATCAGATATGACTCATTTGGATGTTCTTAAGCTCCGTAGTGAACGCAGTCGTCGACTCTCTAACACCCATATAGTTTAACAAATTTCAGCAGGTGTCAGCGCTTGTGTTTATGTTCATTTAATGATATGTTCAGTTTTTGTCTGTTTCCATATAATAATCTTTGAATTTACTCCAAGCCTGAATGAACATCTATATCCTCACTAAATTAACCCTGTAAAACCTGACCCATTAAAAACTTTCCATAAAATTAAAATTTTTTGAAACTGAAATGTTTATTTGCCCTTTTAACATAATCCAAACAAAATAATTTTACCATATGATTTTGTTTATGATATATTTTTTGTATCACATTCAATACATTGTGCATTTTTGTCAACTTTTTGCTCACAACAATGTTAACTTTAGATACAAAAATGAATTTTACCAGTAACATTTTGAAAATCTAGAACTTTTCAGGTAGTTCTTTTTTTGCATAAAACTTTTTACAGCCTTTTTATTTCCCTTGAATGGCACCATAATTTCAATATTTTTCAATTTTCAACTGAATAACTGTATAAATGTTCTTAACGTAACTTACAAAATGTGTCAGATGATTTAACCTTAGTGGCCATATGGAAAAGGCAAAAACAAAAAAAGCGTTTCCACTGACTGTAGCCTAGTGGGATTATAATCCACCAGGGGACAGATACAACAGGTTTTTAATGAAAGTATTGATCTTGTTGATAGATAAAAGTCTCAGAACCCGGTGTAGCAAATATGATACAAATGGTTTTATAGGGTTAAATATCAGAAAATACCTGATTTTCAATGAAAAAGGGCAAAATGCAAAGGATAATATTATAATAAATAGTAAAAATCCCTTAGAAACATTGTGACAATCTAGACAGCACCATGTAAAGAACACCATTTGTTGAACATTTTTCTTGAGTTTCGATTACACGGAAGTCTATCAGAGGCAAATACATCCCCGTCTACTCCACTACATTTGCCTGAGAAATGTAGTTACTTTTCAGATTACAAACTTATTTTCCCTTTGTATCGAGAGAAAACCAAGTTTATTAAAACATCTTAACTTTGGGTGTTTGTGTTTGTTTGGTATTGTAAAAATCCCCATTTTTTTCCCCTTTCCCCTTTGCAAACTAATACTAAATCCCAAAACTACACTATACCATATATAACGTACTACACAATTCACAGGCTACTATATCCTCCTGAGACCCAGGGAAGTAAAGGTTTTGGGTTTTTACATTAAATAAAAGTATTGATCTTGCTGATAGATAAAAGCCTCAGAACCTGGTGTAGCAAATATGATACAAATAGTTTTATAGGGTTAAATATCAGAAAATACCTGATTTTCAAAGAAAAAAGGCCAAATGCAGAGGATGATATTATAATAAATGGTAAAGATCACTTAGGAATGGTCAGATGCTGAGAAAAACTCATTTGAAAGTCACCACAAAAATGATTGTTGGACTTAAAGGATTAAAACAAATAGGAATAGGAAACAACTAAATAAAAATACCAGTCGTGACAACAACCTGGAGAGCACCATATACAGATCATCATTTGTTGAACATTTTTCTTGAGTTTCGATTCCACAGAAGTCCATCAGAGGCAAATACGTCACCATCTACTCCACTACATTTGCCTGAGAAATGTAGTTACTTTTCAGATTACAAACTTTTTTCTGCTACACATCCAGAGAAAACCACGTTTTTTAAAATATCTTAACTCTAGGTGTTTGTGATCAACTGTTTCCTTCGAGAATAATATGACAACATTCCATAGATACCTCTTGGATTATTGTAAAAATCCTCATTTTTTCCCCTTTGACCTAATGAAACAGCACAGCAATGACAATTGTACAAATTTATTGAGTCTTTTAGGCTGTAATATAAATCCAACAGTGTATAAAGTCATCAAAATGAGCTTGATCTTTAATATCCACAGCAGTATTCTGTACATACTAATACTAAATCCCAAAACAACACCATACCATAGGCTACTATATCCTCCTGAAGTAAAGATTTTGGGTTTTTACATTAAATAACACTGGTCAACAACAAATTTATTGTTTGAGTTTTTTGAGCTGATTTTGGATAATTTTGGTGTGCTGAATCCAAAAATCACATTAATTTTGCTCAATCAGGTCAATTTTCTGAACTATACTGGCTTTTTAATATTTTTGCTTACATTTATGGAAATTTTCACATCATATGATACAAAATTCTTTCATATTTCTTGCAATAAACGAGTTCTGAAGATTTTACTTTTGCCAATTTATGATTAATGTTTTTTTTTTAATATTACAGGTGAATGAAATGGCTTCGACTAAAAGATCTTACAAAAATAAGCCTGACGTATTCTGCTACATCTGCGGTGAATACATCATTGTACCTAACAGGAATCCTGTAAGAAAATTTTTTTTTTTTTCTCTAAAAACCTATTTTGGGTGAGAACTATATAAAAATAATCAACTGATAAAGTCACAAAAATGTAATCAATTTTGTGAGAAGATCCAATTTTTCAAAATCAAATTAGCAAAAAAACCCTGACCTGATTGAAAAAAAAAACAGATGTCATTTTTGGATTTAGCGGTGCAAAATGGTCCTAATTCAGTTGAAAAAACCTAGACAACTTGCAAAAAACATTTTTTGTAACCCAGTGTAATTAGCTTGATTGAAAATAGCATGATGCAATTTTTTTTTTCCCCAGATACTTTTTTTTTTTTTTTTTTTTTTTAAGTAAACCTGTGAAACTCCTGCCCCCAACAAAGGACCAAAATGCATTGCAATAACTTAGATTTTCACATTTTCAGTATATTTGTTGCCTACTTTTCACTATAGTGATTATAACAAGAGAAAGTTTTAGATCATTAATGCCCTCTATTATACTTCACCATTTTGCGTCTGAAAAACATATCAAACGACATTAACTAAAACTGAAACATAAATAAACCTTAGTATTTACCTGTTGGAGATGGTCCTCCTTCAGTGGTGGAATCAGGTGTTATCTAACCGTAGCACGCAGGTTTTTAGGTAAGGACATGGCGCTAGGGGACCCTAGCAGGATGCCCTTTCCATCAGTCGGTTATACCAGGAAACAAAAAAAAAAAAAAAACTAAAATATTACTGATAAAAAGTTCAGATTCAAGCTCAAATCAGATCACAATCTTCTAACAGCTGATCCACTTCGGTGCGTCGTCCGCGCGCTGTGCGTACTGTTCCACCTGCGCGTGAGAAGGTAAACCTGTGAAAAGGGCGTGTCCTCTGGTTTCAACCTGTCTGCCCAAAACAAGGGATAGGCACCTGACTGCAGACAACAAGGGAAGCACTGGGAATACTGCCATTTCAGTCAGAAGTGATAAGCCTTATCTGATTTATCACAGAAAACCAACTTAGGATTTGGGTCAGGATTGGATCTGTCTGATGGAGACATGTAAAAAAAAAAAAATAAATAAATAAAAAATTAAACATTAACCCTTTCATGCACGAATTATGAGAACCCTAATAAAAAAATTTTCCTGAGTGTTTTTATTCCTCTTTACGCATGACAAAAACAATACAATTGAAAATTTTCTTCTAAAAAAAATAAAAAATAAATAACAATAATAATAATAATAATAATAATAATAATAATAAAAAATCTTATGAACCTATTTTTCATGAATTTGCAAAAATGTCCACTCAGCTGGACACCACACGTTTAATTTTAGACGCACAGAAACATGTATTTACTGATAAATTGTGTGAAAACTATGGGGAGGGCTTGTGATTCTGGGGGTTTATGCTCAGGAAAGATCTACATAATGTTACCAATTCATGTCAGAAAAGATATGTAGTGTCTTAAAACTTTAATAAAGATATGTGTAAAAGAAAAAAAAAAAAAAAAAAACCCCGAAAAGAACAACAAAATCCATAAACATATAAGAGAACAGCTGTAGAATAGCTGTCCACTGTAGTGACCAGTATGCATGAAAGGGTTAAATCACGTTTTTTACTGGAGTTATACTAAGTCATCCAGGTATTTAACCCATTCATACATGAATTATGAGAACCTTAATCGAGATTTTTTTCCTGATTTTTTTTTTTTTTTATTATTCCTCTTTAGGCATAAAAAAAGCAATGCAATTGATTTTTTTTTTTTTTTACATATAATACATATTCGAAAAGGAGTGAGAAGAAGTATAACTTATAAAGTCCCACCTCTTCTCCTTATATAATTAACAATAATAATAATAACCTTCCTAGTCTAACCATATCTATACTATATACTATAATATGACTGATACTTATTAAATAATTTGGTTTCTGGCTTTATGTAATTATGAACAAATATAATATGATCACAAAATCATATCCAGCCCCAACATAACTACACACAACCATAAAATATTAACCCTTTCATGCAGGAATTATGAGAACCTTAATCGAGATTTTTTTCCTGATTTTTTTTTTTATTCCTCTTTAGGCATGAAAAAAGCAATGCAATTGATTTTTTTTTTTTTTTTTTTTTACATATAATACATATTCGAAAAGGAGTGAGAAGAAGTATAACTTATAAAGTCCCACCCCTTCTCCTTATATAATTAACAATAATAATAACCTTCCTAGTCTAAGCATATCTATACTATATACGAAAATATGACTGATACTTATTATTAAATAATTTGGTTTCTGGCTTTATATAATTATGAACAAATATAATATGATCACAAAATCATATCCAGCCCCAACATAACTACACACAACCATAAAATATTAACCCTTTCATGCAGGAATTATGAGAACCTTAATCGAGATTTTTTTCCTGAGGTTTTTTTTTTTTTATTTTTTTTTTTTTACTCCTCTTTAGGCATGACAAAAGCAATGCAATTGATTTTTTTTTTTTTTTAATGAACCTCTTTTTCATGGTGTTCCAAAAATGTCCACTTGCACCATTGTGTTTAATTTTTGAAACAAAGAAACAGGTGTCGTTGGTTTACGATTTTTTAGAAACGATCTGCTTCAGAGATTAAATGTGCTAAATGTTACATATTTTAATAAGATTAATCGGAAAACAAATGACACAAGTGCTGGTTTGCTGATGTTTGCAAGGTATATGATAAAGTGTTATTAGACTGTATCTTGGAAACTTCAGCCAACCAGTATTTTTGACTTGATTTTTCTTTACCAGTGACTCACATGTGGTAAAATTTCACTACTTTTATTCTGGAAGCATTTTACTTGTAGACCAGTGTATTTATTGATATATTGTGTGAAAACTATGAAATAAAAACATTTTTAATGCTGCTAATCTGATGTCTTCTCACATTTTAACATATTCTAATACTGGTCACTACTCACTTCATGGAGATAACATGCAAAAAAAAAATAAATCTTTTGTTAAAAAAAAGACCTGTTAATTACAGTCTAATAGCAATAAAAAGCAATTAATTTACACTCAGACATGTCACTGCAGATCAGGTTTATCAAGAACAGCAAAGTTACAGGAACGGTAGGAACTGCAATGTATGGGATGATGCATAAGTGTCCACTGTGTTGGCTGATATGGAACTAAAACAACAAAATCCATGAATAAACAAGAGAACAGCTGGAGAATAATTGTCCACTGGCGTGACCACTGTGCATGAAAGGGTTAAATTAATTTGTTTGACTCCATCGCACTGTTGCCTGTAGGTTTGTTAATGACCTTAAGTGTTCAAGATTATTTTATGTCCTCATTGTTATTAACCCTTTCATGCATAGTGGTCACCACAGTGGACAGTTATTCTATAGATTTTCTCTTGTATATTCATGGGTTTTGTTATTTTAGTTCCATATCAACCAACACAGTGGACACTTATGCATCATCCCATACACTGACATTCCTGTAACTTTCCTGTTCTTTTATCTAAATAGTGTTTTTCAACCTTGGGGTCGGACCCCATGTGGGGTCACCTGAAATTCAAATGGGGTCTCCTGAAATTTTCAATAATTGATAAAAATAAAAATATAAAACTTACTATTAAAAAATATATGGTAAGTTGAGAGACAATCACAATCCATAAAAGACAAGACAGACTCTGAAACTGAAGCACTGTGGTTCTGTTTATCTTTCAAATGTTCATTGTGGTCAGTTTCAGATGCTGCAGCTCTTTCATAATTCATAGTTTGAGTTATTGTTTGTTCAGTATTAATTGTCAGCCTTGTAAATCCAAGCTGGACTGACTGTACATATCCTGACCAAGGAAAATCAAATTCTCATTTTGTGCAGTAATCTACACCTGGCTTTACTGCCTCCGTCCATAATAATATACATTATATAGACTAAATGTTGTCTAAAATTAACGTTTATTTGCAACATAGTATAGTAAACTATTACGTGATCAAAACAAGTTAATTTTAGCAAAAGTCTGGGGTCACCAGAAATGTGTGATGTTAGAATGGGGTCACAAGCCAAAAAAGGTTGGGCACCACTGATCTAAATCAATTACTAATTGTTATTAGACTGTAATTAACAGTTTGTTTTTTTGTTTTTTTTAAACAAAAAAGTTTTTTTTTTTTTTTTTTTTGCATATTATCTGAGTGAGTAATAACTAGTATTATAGTATGTTAAAATGTGAGAAAAAAAAATCAAATTAGCAGAATTAACCTCCTGAGACCCAGGAAAATGAAAATTTTAGCTTTTTTCCATTAAAAAATTGTCTTGATTGGAAACCGCATAATGCAACAGTTTTTTGGTTGTTTGTTTGTTTGTTTCAGATACATTTTTTTCAATTATTATTATTATTATTATTATTATCATTATTATTATTATTGTTATTATTATCATTATTATTATTATTATTATTATTATTATTATTATTATTATTATTATTATTATTATTATTATTATTATTTTAATGGAATGTTCTTTTTCAATGGACAGCAAGTAAAACTGTCAAACTTTTGTCACCTACAGAGAACAAAAATGCATTGCTGGGTCTCAGGAGGGTAAACATGTTTTTATTTTATAGTTTTCACACAGTATGTCAGTAAATGCATGTTTCTGAGCTTCAAAAATTAAACACATGGTGTTCAGCTGAGTGGACATTTTTTGAAACTCCATGAAAAATAGGTTCATAAATAAATAAATAAATAAATAAATATATTCATTCATTCATGCATTCATTTTCTGAACCCGCTTTATCCTCACTAGGGTCACGGGGGTCACTTGGAGCCTATCCCAGCTACATAGGGGCGAAGGCAGGGTACACCCTGGACATTTCGCCAGTTCATCGCAGGGCTGAACATATAGAGACAAACAATCACTCTCACATTCACACCTATGGGCAATTTAGATTAACCAATTAACCTATTAGTGCATGTCTTTGGATTGTGGGAGGAAGCCGGAGTACCCGGAGAGAACCCACGCAGACACGGGGAGAACATGCAAACTCCACACAGAAAGGTCCCACCCCCTGTCGACTGGTGTTGGAATCGAACCCAGGACCTTCTTGCTGTGAGGCACGAGTGCTAACCACTGCACCACTGTGTCGCCCTTATATATATATATGTACATATATATATATATATATATATATATATATATATATATATATATATATATATATATAAAACAACACATATATATATAAATATATATAATATATATACGTATATATAAAACAAAACATAGATGTGTGTGTGTATGTATATATATATATATATATATATATATATATATATATATATATATATATATATATATATATATATATATATGTTTTGTTTTGTTTTTTACAAAGTTTTGAAAATATAAAGAAACACCTTTGGCACAGGAACAAATTTTGCCACATTTTTTTTCTATCAAAAACGCTAAAGTGAGAGTTGGGGGTACTTGGCTAAAAACATATATATCAGGATGTACTCCACTGTAAAAAGTTTAAGTACCACTGTTGTAGAAGATGACAGTGTTTCCACATTCACTACCCATTCCCATTTACTTATAATGGGTGAAATATGTGCGAGTGGTGGGGTTTGTTGTGCCTGGCACAACTTATTATTAAAGTGTTTTAACATACAGTACATCACATTTTGTATGAGAAATAGTCAAATCATGTGACTTATGTGCAACGACATAAGTACTGAATAAGCTAGTCTTTACTTTCTTAGTTGAGCGAGTGGAACTACTTTACAGAACATGCATGCACCTGTATACCCATACATCCAACACATGGGAACATGGAGGCGGTATGCAAACAACGCAATGACCACCTGACTCTTAACTCATACAAGGCAACCCTGACACTGTTGCAGTTTCCCCCGAGAGGTGTGGATGATAACAGATAGGTGTGGATGATTGTTTATGGAGCACTTTACATTTTTATCTCAAAGCAGATAAACAAATATTTTACATTAACTGTCCTACGAGAATAAAAACAGGCATCGAGGGGCGTCACGGTAGACATTGCACAAGCTTGTGAAGTGTTTCTGTGGTATTGGGAAAAGTCCACAGGGAAAAGTCATATGAGTAGTACATTTCCCTAGATACTGCATCTCTAAAGAGGTCAAACACAATTCAACGTATTCTTTAAAACAGATGTTACACTGTAGAACAGAAGTACAGGTCAAAAGTAGTTTATATTTTTAGTATTTAGAAATAATACTTATGAATGCCGTCTTCATTTGTTGCAGATACTTGTACATAGACAAAACTGCAAAAAATTTAGCAGAATAATATTACAATACATAAACTGTATGAATGTATTTGAGTATGACTCTAAAGACTGTAAAATCCTTTTTTATTGACAGTAACACATGAAAAATGCTTGGAAATTTTTCCGTTGCCAAACAAGGTGCAATACAAGATGGTAGAGTTAAGTAAGGGTTAGGCAAAAACAGGACAGAGTTGACACACACATACACAAGGCATTCCACTATTGTTCTGTCCATCTGGTAAGATTAACATTATCAGGGTAGTCCTACTGGTTTTCCATCTTGATAACATGTTGGTAAAGTCAACGAAGCAGCAAAGTAGGTTGAAGATGAATCCACAGATGGAACAGTGTCTTCTCACTGAGCTGTTGATTCATGAAGTTGGTTAAGCATAAAGATAAAAAAAAAAAAAAACTGAAATAAGGTAAAGACAAAAAAACAAAACAAAACCAAAAACAGACAACTCTTGAAAAGGGGTCAGTAACTGATGGGTCCTGAGGCACAGCTCTGTGTGTCTAGGTTAAAAAAAAACATACCTAGAGAATACATGGAAATAGATCATTTTGGTAAAAGTGAACATTTTGCTGTCACTGTAATTGACCTATAGCTATTGTTAGATATAGCATTTGTTAAAAACAACGTCTATGTAGAGAATAAAATACCTTTTTTTTTTTTTTTTTTTTTTACATTTTATCAAACAAAAATCTATGTCATATTAGGGCCTGGAATCTTTTTTGGCCAAACCCAAATGGCATAAACTCAATTTGCATATGTTTATATGTGTTTATTCGTATACAGAAACCAATGGAGTTTTTTTTTTTCTCCATTTGTGAATTAGTTATGTTTAGGAAATAGTGCCCCCTATAGACATGCTTTTTTGTTTTTTTTTGTTTTTTTTTTTAAGAAACTCAACTGCTTTTCTTTATTGTAGTTAAAAGTTTTTTTCCACATACTTTTTTCTACTGTTTTGGGTCAAAATTGGCTGTTCAGATGGTGAAGATTTTTTTTTTTTTTTTACATTTTATCAGACAAAAATCTATGTCAAATGTCATATTAGGACCTGGAATCTTTTTTGGCTAAACCCAATAGCATAAACTCAATTTGGAATTTTGTTCATCATGTGTTTATTTGCATACAGAAACCAGTGGAGTTTTTTTTTTTCTCCATTAGTGAATTAGTTCTCAGTTTTGTAAATAGTGCCCCCAATAGACATGTGTTTTTTTTTAAGAAACTCAACTGCTTTCTTTATTGTAGTTAAATGTTTCTTTCACATACTTTTTTTCTACTGTTTTGGGTCAAAATTGGCTGTTCAGATGGTGAAGATTTTTTTTTTTTACATTTTATCACACAAAAATCTGTCATATGTCATATTAGGGCCTGGAGTCTTTTTTGGCCAAACCCAATAACATAAACTCAATTTGGAATTTGTTCATCATGTGTTTATTCGTATACAGAAACCAATGGAGTTTTTTTTTCTCCATTAGTGAATTAGTTATGTTTAGGAAATAGTGCCCCCTATAGACATGTTTTTGTTTTTTTTTAAGAAACTCAACTGCTTTCTTTATTGTAGTTAAATGTGTCTTTCACATACTTTTTTTCATCTGTTTCAGGTCAAAACTGGCTGTTCAGATGGTGAAGGTTTTGTTTTTTGTTTTTTTTGTTTTTTACATTTTATCACATAAAAATCTGTCATATGTCATATTAGGGCCTGGAGTCTTTTTTGGCCAAAGCCAATAGCATAAACTCAATTTGGAATTTGTTCATCATGTGTTTATTCATATACAGAAACCAATGGAGTGTTTTTTTCTCCATTAGTGAATTAGTTATGTTGAGGAAATAGTGCCCCCTATAGACATGTTTTTTTGTTTTTTTTTAAGAAACACAACTACTTGCTTTATTGTCGTTAAAAGTTTCTTTCACATACTTTTTTTCATACTGTTTCAGGTCAAAATTGGCTGTTCAGACGGTGAAGATTTTTTTTTTTTTTTTTACGTTTTATCAAACAAAAATCAAGTTACAATTTGTTCATCATGTGTTTATTCACATACAAAAACCAGTGTTTTTTTTTTTCTCCAATTGTGAATTAGTTCGCTGTTTTGTAAATAGTGCCCCCTATAGACATGCTCTTTTTTTAAGAAACTCAACTGCTTTCTTTATTGTAGTTAACTGTTTCTTTCACACACATTTTTTTCCTGCTGTTTTGGGTCAAAATTGGCTGTTCACATGGTGAATATTACAAACCTCTGGTACAGTAAATGGAATACACTGACATTATGACATCCTGGTGTTACTGTCACTACATTCATGCGTTCTTGTGGCCTGAACTGCATCATTTAAAGTTTCCATACTGTACTTGTATTACGTAAAGTGACCATACATACTTGTCTGACATTCCCATTCATGGAAACCATCTGAGGTATGCTTTCGTAATGACTTTCGTGACTTGACCAACCATTTATACAGTAAGAGGAGTGACTGTTGTGCTTGACTGTTACACATCTGTAACCTGTGCTTTGACAAGACAATACTGAAGGAAAGACTGCTTTTCATAACAATCCATCAGGCGTGAATGTAAAAAAATCTGTGGTGCATTGCTGTTCACAGAAGTATTTGCTTTTGAGGATTCACTTAATTCATTTAATTAAGATAAAATATGAAAAATATGACTTAAAATGTTGGCACAGGCTGCACTCTCTACAAAATAACAGTGAAAAAAACCCCACTTCAAATTCACAGACATCTTTTCTTCTATTTTTGTTTTTAAAAAAGGCATTTTAGATGCTCAACATCTTGGAACAACACTAAATATAATCATTTAAATTTAGTGTTAAATGGATAAAACAACACTATATGTTGCAACCTTAAAATACTTTCAGTGGTAAATAATCATTAGAAAAATGAACAAATAAAGAAATATCATATTCAGCATACAAGCAATCCTGTACTAGAAAACACAGGTGTTTGTTCGTACTGAATGTTTGCATGTTTGGAACATATTTAATACAGTAATATGTGTTTGGCAGCTCAGCCTTGGCTTTTTGACCCTAAGGTTCAGTCACAGTGGTCAGTAAAGACCTGATTGCACAACTCTTTCAACTCAAAGTAAAAAATACACCATAAGACTCTTAATAACTTGAAGATTCCATACTGATAAATGTCACTCTTAACACTGTTTTGGCACTTGTGTGTGTTTTTCAGAGTCAAAAGTCACATCAATAAACAATTTTCCAGTGTGTGGGCTGTTCGCATTCTTTCTCCGAGTCTCCGCAGAAGCGATTGTAGGTAGTTTTAGGGTCAAAACCAAGGATCTCCCTCTCCTCGTGAATTCGGAAAGAAAAAGTGGACACAGATGTTCCTATGAAGAATCTAAAAAAAATGGGAAGGAAACAAAGCAAACGCTCATTACTTACGTACAGTATGCACTATGTACCTCGGAAAGTATTGCGTTATCAGACTAACTGGTTTGTCCAGTTGAACTACTTTCTGTTTGTTGGTTGACAAGAATAGTCAGACTGCTAAAAATATCTAAACTATTCAGCCTTTTTTTATTTTGATGGTGGAGTTTATTCATGTTGCAAAAAAAAAACAAAAAACTATTCATTTTTATACTGCTGTTTCAGTTCAGACATCAGATTTGGTGGAATAATTCCGAATCATCATCACAGAACCACCTCTCCACCTATTTTTCAAATTGTGGTTTGGCATTCAATACCACTCCTTGGAAAAATATGCAACCAGATCAACTTTGTTTGATGACTCTACCATTCATCATCTATTTTATTACGCTCTACAGACATATACTGTGAATCAATCTTGTTCAGAAGATGATGGAATGACAATGGTACAAGGAAGCAAGTTAAAGCCAAAGTATTTCATTAACAAACCAACTATTCACACGCATGCAAACTGGGCTCCTGTGCTGTAATAAACAAAGAGTAAACCCCATATATTGCCTCCTACCAAAAATCTGACACACTAAAAGTTTTCAAATGTTTTCCTCTTTTATATAAATCTTTTTGTGGTTTCATTTTTATGTTATATTCGAAATAAATAAACAAACAAACAAAATACAGGGTTATTCAAAAAGAATGAACCGATTTCATAACACAATATTTTAATAAGGAAAAGCAATAGAAAACTCCAGTCAAGTCACAAGTATTCTACTCACAAACCACTTATATTTCCTGTCTTACAAGTGTTCAATGTGGCCACCACCTGCAGCACGGACAACATCAATGCGATAAGAGAATTCCTCCCAGATGCATATCAGCATATCACGATCCACTGAGTTGATCGCTGTTGTTATTCGATGTTTAAAGTCATCGAGGTTAGTGGGTAGAGGTGGAACACAAACCTAGAAAACTCCTCTTTCAAATGGTCACTGACTCATTCCATGACGACGCTTGAGAACTGAAGCAACGAGTCATGAAATCGGTTCATTCTTTTTGAATAACCCTGTATTTATAGACACCTGACCACTTATTTACCTTGCATGGGCACAGATCCACTGGTCAATAATGGCTACTCCACCATCTTTAAACAGCTCCAGGTCCTCTGCAGATGCTTCAAACCGCACCATGTCTGGCAACAACGTTTTAAGCTCCCGTAGTTCTATAAAATAACATGTTTGTGTTAAAATGAGAGTTCAAGAAATATAAATATATAGTAACATACAGGTGTGCACTTTTTTTTTTAAACCACTTCTATTCACCATTAAAGGAGTGATATTTTGCTTTTTTAAATAGAATTATGCATTTTAAAACATTTTAAGCTCCCGCAGTTCTACAAAATGACATGTTTGTGTTAAAATAAGAGTTTAACTCTTTCGGTGCCAGACAGTTAAGGGGCTAATAAGCCTTAAAAGTGCCACAAAATTTGGCCGTTTTTCAGTATTTCGCGTCGTTTTTATAATCGAAGTCTGACTCGTCATCAGAACTCATTTTCTAGCAGATGGGACTGTTTTGACAGATCGCTGTGTTTACGATATTACTACAAAATGGCCATCTAATTTGCATATGATTTCATTCATAAATTCATTCATAAAATTTCCCAAGCAGAAAACGAAATGCGAGCTCTTCCTTAGTCAAAAACCGCTCGGTAACATCCGACCGATTGCTACTTAGATTCAAAACGCACCGGACGCAGCCGATTCATTATTGATCGTAATTTGCAAGAAGATTTGAAAGAATGTCATCGAAATGTGAGAAAGAAATGGGGGTGGATGGTTTGTTTGTACACAAATATGGCGTGTTCTCCAAAGCCGATCTGATCGGCCCGCGGCACTTTAAAGGTTGTATTCGTAAAGCCGATTTAATCGGCCCATGGCATTGAAAGAGTTAAGAAATATAAATGTAGAGTAACATACAGGTGTGCACTTTTTTTAAACCACTTCTTATCACCATTAAAGGAGTGATATTTTGCTTTTTTTTTTTCAAAATGAATTATGCACTTTAAAACATTTCCCTGTGGTCTACATAAATTGTAAATGCTCTGCTTGGGTCTGAATTCTTCATTAATTCAACTCCACAGGTCCATCTTCAACCCTATTTCTGAGTAATGACACCGGAAAAGTTGTTTTTAGCGCTGGCCTTTTAAATGCAAATGAGCCACTTCACGCTCCACCCCCTCCAGGTTGTTGACTGCGCTTCCTGTCCCGTTCAACCAACAACTGAACATTTTATGTAATCAGCTCGAAGTTTGGACATATTTTCATTTTTTATTACAACCGCTGCTGCTGATAAACAATTATGTCGTACTCGGAGAAATGTTCGCCAAGTCTTGACCTCATATGTGCAAATGTAGTGATGTAACTAGTTATAAAACATAACAAATTAAGTAGGAATTTAAAACGGGTTGTAGAAATCCACTCGATTTTTGCCAAAATGAATATAAAGATAGCTTTGCAGCACCTGGAGGGTTAAAATTCAAACTTTTTGAACTGTTACAATCCCTAAATACACAAACAAATGAACCAAAGACTAATAAAAGTGGGTTTAGCAAAATATGATCCCTTTTAATTCAGTTTGGACATGATAGGTTTAAATAGTGTCATTTTATTCTTTGTCGCTTTGACACAGCTTTGAGGTTAGTGTTGTCATTTTCAGTGCTTTAATCAAAGGCTTTAAGAGGGAGAGTTTTTTTTTTTAGATGGTAAGGGCTCATTAACTTTTAACAACAGCTAATGACATGTTATTGCATAATAGACCAATTACAGGCTCCGATGCTTTAAAGCCTAGAAAGTAAATCGTTTTTACAGTTCTCAGTTTGATTTAGTTATCTTTTTTTTTATTGTTCCTGGCTGTCATTGTATCTGAACAAAAAAGACAGCATTGCAGCACCTGGAGGGTTCAAATTCAAACTTTATGAACTATTAGGATCCAAATACACAAATAAATGAACCAAAGACTAATAAAATTAGGTTTAGCAAAATATGACCCCTTTAACACTGCAGATTTTATCACCAAATACAATTTTAGATTTTGATCATAAACTGTCAGATTATCAGAAAAGCCAAATGGACCAATATGGAATTACACTGGAAAAAAATCTAAATCATACCAAGTGTATTTTTCTCATTTCTAGTCTAAATATCTTATCACACTTAAAATAAGACATAATCACCTAAAGAGTAACTTTTCAGTGAGATATAAAAACTTATTTTTAAACAATAGATCTTGAAAATCTTATTTCAAGAAATCGTATCAAGATAATTTTCACTTGTTCCATTGGCAGATTTTTTTTTGCTGAATTCAAGCAAAAATATCCTGTATTAATTTTTTTTAAACTTGTTTTGAGAGGGGCATTTTTTACAGTGTACTGACTGTGTGTATTATATTTACATTTCCTTCACTTTACTACCTTCTTCATCTGCATCTGTTGCAAGAAACACTTTATCAAGTTTGTGCTTCTTCATCAAACTGCGGATTTTTTTGACTGCGCCCTTAAGGCTGGGGACGTCCTCTCTGTGACCCCAGATAAAGTCTTTCCTGCGCAGGTGAACCCCCAGATATGGCCCACCTTTAGCCGAGCCCAGTTTAGCCTGAAAAGGAACCAGGAAAGAGGACACCTTTGATTATAGCTTTAAAACACTTGAGATTTGCTATTCAGAGGGTTGAATTTATCATTGGTTAAAAGATCTGGTTTAACCCTATAACGCCAAACGTATCATATTTGATACATGAGTTCTGAAGCCCTGTTGAGCCGCATTATGGAATAAATTCCCATTATGTAATAAAAGTTCAAAATGTAATAAGAACGTCACGTCATCTTGTAATAAAGCCACATTATGTAATAAACTGACGCATTTTGTAATAAACTACGTCAACGCATTATATAGTAAATTTTTTCACATTATGTAGTAAGTTATTACAATTTGAGAAATTTATTACAAAATGCACTTGACACATTTTTATTTTAAAAAAAAATGTAATAACATGGTTATTTATGTAATAACAATCCAAATTAATATAATTTCAGAGCAATTTAGAAGAAATTAGTCACAGGAGCTACAGGTAATGTAATCAGAACTGTAACCACACAGTTTAAAGATTAATTTAGCACATGACATTTTCCTGAAAATAAAAATGCGTCAAGTGCATTTTGTAATCAATTTCTCAAACTGTAATAACTTACTACATAATGCGAAAAAATTTACTACATAATGCATTGAGGTAGTTTATTACAAAATGCATCAGTTTATTACATAATGCGGCTTTTATTACAAGATGATGTGACATTCTTATTACATTTTGAACTTTTATTACATAATGGGAATTTATTACATAATGCGGCTCAACAAGCCCTCTACATGAGAAGTGTGATATTTTTTTTCTTGAAAAACCGGATGTGTACAACTAGATACATTAAATACACAGATAATCCACCAGGGGGGAGGAATTCGTTCATCAGAGGCCTTTCCAGTTACACTACAAGATTAAATTAATGAGGAAGGAGGAAGAACTTTGCCAATTTTGAAAAGAAATTACCAATTTGTTAGACATGTTTGTGTTATATTATGTTTTTGTTTGTTCAAAAATAATAATATTTGAGCATTGAGACCTCAGATATGAAAAATTTATAATCATACATGGGAATTGATATTTGAAAACATTTTTGGGGGTTTGTTCAGAAGGACCAATAAAGGCTCCAGTTTCAAAGAACTGGAATTTTCTGTCAGTGATTTAATGGTTCAGGCTTTACAGGGTTAAATTACAAAATTAGAAATAACTAATCAATCAACTGGTGAATAAAACATAGCAACAATTAGTTAAAGAATTTCGAACATAAGTAAATATAATCCAAAACAAACTGCTTATTGGACTTATTTTCATTAAATTGAATGGTTTTTACATAATTTATTCACCGCATTTACTTCATCACTGTATGGTATATAAAAAAACCTTACTAATACTGATGTACATATCAGTACAAAATACAGTTGCGGAAAAAATTATTAGACCATCAAAAGTCATCAAAAATAATAGTTATTGCAGTTTTGGGAGTAATACCTGAAGGTCTGGATAGAAAAGCAGATAAATACCTTTTGAATATATTATTCACCGCTGCCTTAAAGTCTATAACCATCAGCTGGATGAAACCAGAACCTCCCTCATATAATACATGGATTCAAAAAGTTTGGGATATTTACCAGATGGAGCAGATCACATACTTGCTCAGGCTTCAGAAAATCATATTTACTAAAAGATGGGAACCTATGTTACCTTTACTGCTGCAATAATATTTACTGGTGATGCAAGAATACTACATGTTATCAAGGTGCTGTCATTCTACCTCTGACGAAGATTTATATCTACAGCCTTTTTTATTTTTTATTTATTTATTTTTTGGAGTGAACATTGTTTGCTATAATTGTTATTGCTTTCTCAAATTTCATCATACGTGCCTGTGGAGGTGTATGAGAGTACATTTGCAGCTGTGTAGGGGGAAAAGAAATTAATTGAACTGTACTTGAATGTATAATTGCTCTGTACTGAAAAAAAAGAGAAAATCCAATAAAAATTAAGTTAAAAAAAAAAAAAATAGTGATGCAATCAAGTACTAACTCCTGTGTGTATCATGTGACTAAAACAGACAGAAAAGAAAACATGGAATGCCTAAAAGCACCGTTTTTGACAGTACAAGGCCATAGACATAGATGTAAAAACTGAAGGGATTTTGGTTATTTTCAAGAAAACCACAGAAAATGGACAGATATCAGTTCTTAAATTAAACTCTTATGAGCTATTTTTGTTGTTATCATTATATTTGTCCAAACTAATGTACCCTTAGTTGTACCGGGCATTGAAACAAACAAGAAATTGAAGAAAACAAGGGTGGTCTAATAATTTTTTCTATTCTAAGTGAGGGGGAAATCTACCAAAATCTGCTCGACACTTCCAAAACATTATTTCACTTCTACAGCCACAGTGAGGAGCACCGACTCACTTTCATGCGGGTCCAGTCCTCGCTGTATATGGTATGGTCTTTTTCATCTGTGGAGTTCAGGTACTTTTGTCTGAAGTCGTCTCCTATGAGGCGCAGGTGTTTGGCAAACACCATACTGCGGCGGGTCTACATTCAACAGAGTTACAGAGAATTTCACATCTTTTTTTACACATAAAATATTGCTCCTTAAACCCTTTGGGTGAAAAGTTTCTGCCAAAAATATATTATTTTCAGGCAGAACCAAGCATTAGCTAAACCTATATATGTGGGAACCAACATTTACAGACAGAGAATGGTTAATACGGCGAAAAAATAATGAACTATACACTCAACACCTGGCTCCAGCATTACTGCTAATAATAATAATTATCCTATTAAATGAAGTGACTTACATCCCAGTAGTCCTTCCCAGCATAATGATCATGGAGGAGTGTCTCTGCTCGGTCAAGCATAACTGATCTGCAACACACCAACAAGTTTATCCTCTTAGACAAAGTACAAATACTCAGTGCTTTCATTTTGTATTTATATTTACTGGTTATATTTTAGAAGTAATTTTACATTCAACTTTTTCATGCAACTGAGGGGAATTATGATATTTATTTTGTATCTCTGTGCACCTTCCCAGCATCAAATGGATGGGATACTAATACATACAAAGGTTATTTCTATGGATTTTAATGCACATGTTCACACATGTTACACCTAACATGAAGAAGCAGAAATGAAGTGGTGACTGGATGCTGAGAAAAGGCATCATAAAGTTTTTAACTCTGTTACTGTTATTAAAAACTGATTTGAAAGCTGGAGTGAATATATGTTTATTTAATCAGTACTGTTTAATGTTCTTCATGCAATATTAATATGGTGTGAGATTCAGTTAATTTCACAGCTCGTAGTTCGCTCACATTTCAGAAACTGCACTTTTTCATTTTTACTCGAGTACAGGTTGAATCAATTAGGGGTAGACCGATATGGGTTTTTCTAAGGCCCATACCAAAACCGATTTTTTTAAAAATTTGGTCAGCTGATGGGCTGATATCTACAGCCGATTTTTGAGGCCGATATTTAAGACCGATTTTTGTCCTTTTTTTAAGGCACACCGACTGTAAAATACAATTGAAACACTCAGATAATTAAGATTTTTATGCAGCAATATGAATGAAATTATAAATACACGTACACACGTACACATAGTACTCTTTTTTTAACATTTATTGAACTTCAAGTGCTGCCCACACAGGTGCCTGATCAAATATCTTATAACATTTTTACTAATGATTCAAAAAAAAATTTAGGCCAATGGCCAATATTGAAAAAAAATCAATATATTGGCCCGATATTTCAGTCTACCTCTAATATGAAGCAATATTTCTTCTTTTAGGTACCAGCGTTTTTTCACAAGTATCCGCACCTTTGACTGAGTGACAAATGTGTGTTCTTTTTCTTTCTCTCTTTATCTCTGATCAAGGAACAAACGGCAGGTAGTGTCACACCTTAATATCACAGTACCGTAGAAACTAAAAATAAACATTTTAATGCAGGTGGACATGTTATGGAGATTATACTGTGGCCAAACATTATTCAGTGTGTGTGTATGTGAAGACAGTGAATTTTCTATGAAGCCACTGTTCCCAGACTTACGTCACTGTAATGTTTTTCTGAAGAACCGGGGCCATAATAGAAGCGTGACCTTGAGCTGATAGACATTTTACATTCCGAGCTCTTGTCTCCTCATAGCCCCAAAACCAGCCTCTGGAAAAGGTACATAAGCAAGACAAATACACAACTGATGATGAATAAAGAGCAAGAGACGTGTCAAGTGAAACACAGAAGTAAGAAATAGCATCTATAAAAATGATTGCTGTCACTGATCATGTTTTGGTGTCAGGAAAATACCGTATGTAGGAGCGCCAACACAAACAGTAGACTTTATGTTTGCAGTGACAATAGCAACAGCATAAACTGAGGTCACGGATATTTTAACTGCGAAATAGAATGGCATTATAAAACTGGCTCTGCAAGTACAAATCCTTTGGTAAATTTAAAGGCATAAACACCCACCAACGATCCTGAGCTCTACTTTTTATTATTAGCATACTATAAGAACATTACGTGATACTTTGTGAACTGACAAGTACAAGTAAATTAAGCTAATTAGTTTTATATCAACATTTGTTTGCAAAGTCTTTTAAAGCCTTGTGTTTTCAGAAGTTTGTTGTGGATGAGTGCATTGTGTTTACTTACCTGTAATAGCCCTGTTTATCTTTGTTGTACATCAGTTTCTCAATGCACGGCCGCTCATCAACTTTTTCCTCCCATTTTCCATCTGTCCACCCCTCAGCATAATTTTGGAGAATCAAGACTTGGTCAATGAATGGGCCACCATTCTCTAGACCCCAAAAGAGGAACAGAATCACACTGACTGGAGGTTTGGGTTTAGTAAAGACAAATAACAAAGTATCTGTTTAATGAAAGGTTTTTAAAAAAAGGTGACTTTGGTATTAATTTAGGGAAAAAAAGCCTCTGTACATTCAAAACCTGCTCATGTATATATATTGACTAAATTTTGCTTAGAGGTCTTATTTATGTCTTTGTGCATAAAAAAATCAATATAAGTGAATCCCTAAAGGCACTTTGTGTTGGTAAGTGCAAGTTATGCAAATTTACAGGATTTCAGTTCTGTTGCAACATGTTGATGGTCATATGAACTATGTTTTCAGTTTTAAAATGTCCAATTTCATCACAATTAATGCTATATTTTCATGTCACAAATGGCCAAGTTGTATTTTAACTGAATTTACCTGAAAAACAAATATTCTATTCTTTTCGATTCCCCAATTTTTCTTACAAGAGTCTATACTACATATCACGTGTTTTATTTTTACAGGTTGTAATATGGAGTATGGTGCTGATCCATCCTGCTTATGTTACACCAATACATACATGAAGAATGTCACACGTCACTTTTTAAATCAACAGTTTTCTAATAATAAGCATTTTTACAAAGAAATAACAATTCTATATTGTTATTTACTCTTTAGTATGATGATAAACTATACAATAAATAATTCTGATCCTAGTTTTTGCACAGGGATCATTTGTGGAAATGGTGACATGGCTGCCGAGCATCAGTATGATGGGATCCGTAACAACCATGTCACATCCGTCCACTGCCACATTTTGTGTTTTTGTGTCAGCTGTTATTGTTTTAGATCCACAATACTAACATTTATGAATAAGAGGAGAATTAGCAATAGTAAGTATATAAATTTCTTACAAATAAAGTACTGGTACTGACCAGATCATCATGGGTAATGTCACATCCATCCACCAGCAAAAGTTTTCACATACACGTGCTATTCAAAATCCAATATTTCTGAAGATATAGCTTCCACTGTCAAATAATATCAGTAGTCTGTGCACAAATGTATTAGCATTATTTCAACACAGTTCTATGCATTTCTTACAACTTTTTTTTGACAAAAATGGCCACTCATTTGACCCCCTAAGTAAATTTTAGCTAATATTCATAATGATGAATATGTAATCAGCATCTGTTTTTGTCTTGTCTTATGTCTGTGTTGTCCCACTGTTTTGTCTCGTCCTGTCCCTGTACACTTTCGTCTATATGAGCCCTCCCTCTATGTATATTTATACAAGCAAGGAATGGATGAACATGTGAATATGAAGTTGGAGATTGTTACCTAAACACAAGCTGTGATTAAAAATAAAGTTGTCCTCTGAATAGGAAGGGGCGGTGGCGGGTTTCAGAATAAAAAAGAAAAAAAAACAAACAAAAAAAGACCTGTTCATGTAACGGACTCTCTGTACATTTTGACACCAGTAAACAGTTGTGTTATTAGTGAAACAAATGAGCAACTGTAAAGATACTAATACTTAACATAAAATCAAAGAAATCTGAAATATTCTGGTCGATGGAAAAACATCTTTAAAGCTCACCAGCTATAAATTCCTCATATTCAATGACAGGGACGTTGGCCTGCAAACTAGTGAGGCTAAAGAACTCTCCCCAAGGGATGTGGATCTGGTGGAGGTTAGGGCTCTGCCAGTGGTAAAGGCGACCCCACGGAGGGAGCACCAGGACCCAGTCATCACCCTCCTTCCTCAGAGTTTTCACCAGGGAGGCCATGCGGATGTAGACATCTCTCCTGAGATTAAAACCCTCTGGAGGGTTCACATCATACAACAGGTACCTGAGGTAGTAAGACGTGTAGTGAGATGTTGAAAAGCAGAAGCAAGTTCTCTTAATCCATAAAGAACCAGTGTTACTTTTGTGGCAGTTCCCAAATGAATTTTTCTCTATATTTCACCTTCCTTAAGTGATTTATCACTATTTATTGTGTTATTATCTTCTGTATTCTGTGTTTTTTTTTCAGCAAAAATGAGGTATTTTCCTATATTTAACTCACTGATCATGTAGATCACAGGTGTCAAACATGCGGCCCGGGGGCCAAAACCGGCCCGCCAAAGGGTCCAATCCAGCCTGTGGGATGAATTTGTGAAATGCTAAAGTTACACAGAAGATCTAAAAAATCAAGGATATTAAAATCATTTTAGGTCAGTTCAATCTAAAGTGGGTCAGACCAGTAAAATACTATCATAATAACCTTTAAATAATGAAAACAGCAAATTTTTCTCTTGATTTCAGTTTTAAAAAATGTTAAAATTACACAAAAATGTTTACATTTACAGACTAGCCTTTTACAAAAAATGTGAATAACCTGAAATGTCTTAACAGTATTCTAATTTTACCAATATTCTGCCTGTTACTAAATGTTTTGTGCATTTGTAGATCCACTGTGATCTGTAAGTTATAATGCACATGTATAAATGATAAACTAAGGCATAATATTGTTAAAATTGCGCTTTTTTTTTTTTTTTTTTAAGAATTTTTCAGGTTCGTATTTGTTCATGTTGTGTTCAAGTACACTTCGTCAATGTAAACATTTTCACTATGGAATTTGACTTTTTTCACTCAAAAACATAGAGCAAACTTTGGAGTTGACATTATTTATAAGTTGTAATCCTATTATTCATATTATTTTACTGGTCCGGCCCACTTCATAAAATATTAGGCTGTATGTGGCCCCTGAATTGAAATGAGTTTGACACCCCTGATGTAGATGTTCATAAAAGCTCAGATTAAAGTTGAGGGTTATTATGTCAGAAACAGAGAAAACTGAAGAAAAAATGAGTTTCTCAGCAAATCTATGATTAACTGAATGTAAACCAAGCGTCTGTATCCACTGTCATTGACCCATCTCCATCGGTTTTACTGGTGAATCAATGTTGGTGTTTCCACGGCAACTACGGAGCCTCTGAACATCCAAAAGGGTCACATCTGATGACCATGAAAAGATGATAAACTGTATAATACACCAATTATTTAAATGGATTGATAGGATTAATGCAGGGGTGGCCTACCCTGGTCCTGGAGAGTCAATATCCTGCATGTTTTAGATGTTTCCCTCTTCCAGCACACCTGACAATCATTATCAGGCTTCTGCTGAGCTTGATGATAGGCTTATCGTTTGAATCAGGTGTGCTGGAAGAGGGATACATCTAAAACATGCAGGATAGTGGCTCTCCAGGACCAGGGTTGGCCACCCCTGGATTAGTGGATCAACAGATATCAAACAGTTTACATCAGTAGGTGCATTTGGTCATAGATGGATGTTTGGGTCTTTATGGGTTAAACGTATAAAACTGTCCTCACAGCTACAGTGAATAATAGATTAACACTGACACTGATTAAAATGTTAGATCAGTTTTGTCTCCAATCTGTGATATTTCTCACATCCGCACTGTATTACACATTGCACTATTGTCATATCCGCTGCTGTTTTGTTCCATTATGCATCTTCTTACCTCATAACCGTTACTGTATCGCACTACCCCCACTATTGTAAACAGGTTTGATTTATATCTTTTATATTCTATTATAGTTCATCTTTTATAAACAGTAAAAATGGTATCTCAGTTCTCGGTATGTCTTGTGCAGTTTGTGAATTGACAGTAAAAATCTTTGAATCTTAAATAAATTGCAGCAAGATAAGTCTCAACTTTAACCCTTTCATGCATGAATCATGAGACCCTCAATTAAAAAAATTTTCTTGCATGTTTTTATTCCTCTTTAGGCATGAAAAAAACATGCCTAAAGACAATTTTCTTCTGAACCTGTTTTTCATAGAGCTGCAAAAATGTCCACTCAGCTGGACACCATGCATTTAATTTTTGGAGCAAAGAAACATGTATTTACTGATATATTGTGTGAAAACTATGAAATAAAAACATTTTTAATGCTTATTTTAGATCATTCATTTATCAGACAGGGATAGTTGTTTGTTTACATGCTTTACTAGTTTGTCTGATAAATGAATTACCTACAATAACTATATGTGGAAGACAGTATGAACCTTTACCAGACATTTTTAATGCTACTGATCTGATGTTTTCTTACATTTTAATACTCTAATACCAGTCATTACTCACTTCATGGAGATAATATGCAAAAAAAAAAAACACAACTTTTACAAAAACTGTTAATTATGGACTAATACAGGGTGGGGAAGCAAAATTTACAATGAACATTTAGTTGTTTTTTCTCAGCAGGCACTACGTCAATTGTTTTGAAACCAAACATATATTGATGTCATAATCATACCTAACACTATTATCCATACCTTTTCAGAAACTTTTGCCCATATGAGTAATCGGGAAAGCAAACGTCAAAGAGTGTGTGATTTGCTGAATGCACTCGTCACACCAAAGGAGATTTCAAAAATAGTTGGAGTGTCCATAAAGACTGTTTATAATGTAAAGAAGAGAATGACTATGAGCAAAACTACTATTACGAGAAAGTCTGGAAGTGGAGGAAGCAACAAAAAACGTACCAAAGCTTTTTATTAAAGCTCTCAAATCCAAAATCTTGTGTTTTCTTGTGTAAGATTTTAATTTCAAATCATATTTTACTGCATTTCTAACGGTCTTGTTGTCTACCTCAAGTTCAATTGCCATTTTTCTCATGGATTTGGTTGGATCCTTTAGGATTTTGGATTTGAGAGCTTTAATAAAAGCTTTGGTACGTTTTTTGTTGCTTCCTCCACTTCCAGACTTTCTTGTAATAGTTTTGCTCATAGTCATTCTCTTCTTTACATTATAAACAGTCTTTATGGACACTCCAACTATTTTTGAAATCTCCTTTGGTGTGACAAGTGCATTCAGCAAATCACACACTCTTTGACGTTTGCTTTCCTGATTACTCATATGGGCAAAAGTTTCTGAAAAGGTATGAATAATAGTGTTAGGTATGATTATGACATCAATATATGTTTGGTTTCAAAACAATTGACGTAGTGCCTGCTGAGAAAAAAACAACTAAATGTTCATTGTAAATTTTGCTTCCCCATCCTGTAACAACAACAAGCACTTGATTTACACTTAAATATGCTACTCTAGATCAGGTTTATCAAGAACAATAAAGTTCCAGTAATGGTATAAATTGCAGTGTTGGCTGATCTGGACCTAAAACAACAAAATCTATGAATATGTAAGAGAACAGCTGGAGAATAGCTGTCCACTGTGGTGACCACTATGCATGAAAGGGTTAACTTCACAGTTTAATATTCAGTCATTTCATCATGCATTTTTGATATTGGATTAGAAAAAAAAATCCCCTCATAAATGTGAATAAATAACAAATAATGAATAAATAATGTATAAATTAATATTGATGATTATTTTGTTAGATTGCAGTATAAAACGTAGTAGCTACTGTAGTGGAAAGAGTAAAGAATATATCTATACGCCGAATTCTAGCTGAGAGTAATCTTTTGCAAAATTATGCTACAGATTACTTCAAAAAAGCTTGTATCATTTTTCTACAGAAGAACTTTTTAAAGTGGTCGTGTTTTGAATGGAGTCAGGTACACCACTGCCTCCTTAAACAGCAGGGTCTATGTGCGGATGCTTCGCAAAGTGGGTGGAAATATTGTCTTTAAATGGAAGGAATAAGACCAGAACCTCTAGCTACAGCATAAACAAACAACTGCGACACATATGAACATAGATAAAGCTAACTTCTCTAACATTAGCAAACCGCAGCTAGCATAAAAACTGACCGTAGATCCTTTGCGGCACCGATCGGTCCTGTAGCCGTGTGTCCTGCACTGAAAACACTGTCACAATGTACTGTTTCAAATGCTGCAAAAGCCACCAAAACAGACAAACATATTGCGGTGAAAGAATGTGTTGAAGAAATGAATATCACCGCTACATGTACCGCTCTCTTCGCCATGTTTTCACACAGCCACGCACTTCCGGAAGTGTAAACAGCGTCGGCACAGTTGCTAAGCGACCGGCAACAGCTCGCGAGTCGAGATAATAATAATAATAATAATAATAATAATAATAATAATAATAATAATAATAATAATAATAATTATAAATTGAAGTAGGGATAACCTATAACTCGGCAAAATGCACAGTTAATGCTGTTATTCGTAAGATGGTATGATATAGTTGACCTCTTTGATGGAGGTGTGCATGTTCAATGAATGGGTGATAGATGCTGAGCTATCAGTCAAATGGATGGTTTTATCCTAGTTTGGGTTCAATGCAGTCTGCAGTGCATATGTCCTGTCTGTGCCACTGTAAGGTTGACTATTTTTGTGAATATGTAGTTTACTGAGTAACCACTAGAGGGAGACATACTTCTACAAATGACTTTTCCAGGCATGAAGCAGTGATGAAGTGGTGTAATGTGTAAGTAACCCTTGTGAAAGAAAGAAAGAAAGAAAGAAAGAAAGAAAGAAGGGTGGAAAAGAAAGAAAGAAAGAAAGAAAGAAAGAAAGAAAGAAAGAAAGAAAGAAAGAAAGAAAGAAAGAAAGAATGGAAACGGAAAAAGAAAGAAAGAATGGAAATGGAAAAAGAAAGAAAGAAAGAAAGTAAGGAAGAAAGAAAGAATGGAAACGGAAAAAGAAAGAAAGAAAGAAAGAAAGGTGGAAACAGAAAAAGAAAGAAAGAAACAGAAAAAGAAAGAAAGAAAGAAGGAAAGAAAAGAAAGAAAGAAAGAAAGAAAGAAAGAAGGGCAGAAACAGAAAAAGAAAGAAAGAAAAAGAAAGAAAGAAAGAAGGGTGGAAACAGAAAAAGACAAAAAGAAAGGATGGAAATAGAAAAAGAAAGACTGAAAGAAAGGAAAAAAGACAGAAAAAGAAAGACAGACAGAGTCAGGATCTGTATTCAACAAATACTTGGATACTTCCTGCAGTTAGGGAGTAAGTATCTCATGATTTTGAGGTATTTAGGGATTAATGTCGACAAAATCTTTCCTTTTCAACAGTAACTGAATCAGATTTCCACAGTAAACAAGTAAATGTTTGTAAAGGTTCTGTAGTCCAAATTACTAACTTTTCCTTTGAGACACACACAGGCAAAAAACTTTTGATAGAAGGTTTATTGAACGACAACACAAGTTGAAACCTGTAGTCAGGTTGACACACACACACACACACACACACTGTATAACCATTAAAACATTGTACCATTATAATACAACTGAAACTCAACAAACAGGTACTGTCTGACAATGCACAGTAAGGTTTTTGGCACAGATATTAATTAATCTAGTTTCTTTAGCTTGTTTTTCTTTTTCATTTTAATAAATAAAAACATCCAAATATTTCTAAATTTGAAACTATACAAATTCTTTTTGTAAACATTTCTATTTGATAAATATCCCAATTTTTATATTTCTGAAAAACCAAAACCACGAATGACAGCTCTGCCTATCTAATACTCCTCTCCCTCTTCTTCCTCCTCAAATGAATCAATTCCAACTTCTTCATAATCCTTCTCCAGGGCTGCCATGTCTTCTCTGGCCTCTGAGAACTCTCCCTCCTCCATTCCCTCTCCAACATACCAGTGGACGAAGGCTCTCTTGGCGTACATCAGGTCAAACTTGTGGTCCAGGCGGGCCCAGGCCTCAGCGATGGCTGTGGTGTTGCTCAGCATGCACACAGCTCTCTGCACCTTGGCCAGATCTCCTCCAGGAACCACCGTCGGAGGCTGATAGTTGATGCCTACCTTGAAGCCTGTGGGGCACCAGTCCACAAACTGGATGGTACGTTTGGTCTTGATGGCAGCGATGGCCACGTTGACGTCTTTGGGCACCACATCGCCACGATACAGCAGACAACAGGCCATGTATTTACCATGACGGGGATCACACTTCACCATCTGATTGGCCGGCTCGAAGCAGGCGTTGGTGATTTCGGCCACTGACAGCTGCTCGTGGTAGGCCTTCTCTGCGGAGATGACCGGGGCGTAGGTGGCCAGAGGGAAGTGGATGCGAGGGTATGGCACCAAGTTGGTCTGGAACTCAGTCAGGTCAACGTTCAGGGCTCCATCAAAGCGAAGTGAGGCTGTAATTGAAGACACAATCTGGCTGATGAGGCGGTTGAGGTTAGTGTAGGAGGGGCGTTCAATGTCAAGATTCCTGCGGCAGATGTCGTAGATGGCCTCATTGTCCACCATGAAGGCACAGTCGGAGTGTTCCAGGGTGGTGTGGGTGGTCAGGATGGAGTTGTATGGCTCCACCACTGCTGTGGAAACCTGGGGGGCTGGGTAGATGGCAAATTCAAGCTTGGACTTTTTGCCAAAGTCAACAGAAAGTCTCTCCATCAGCAGGGAGGTGAAACCAGAGCCAGTGCCTCCACCGAATGAGTGGAAGACCAGGAAGCCTTGGAGACCAGTGCACTGGTCAGCCTACAAATACAGAAAAACATTTACAAAGACTCACACAAACACTACACACATCAAAATAACCTCACAGATCGACATAAATTCCACACATATGCTTAGCTGATCTCCGTTGATGCTTCAGAACAGTGCTGTCCTTAAATTTTCTCACCAGTTTGCGGATTCGGTCAAGGACAGAGTCAATGATCTCTTTGCCGATGGTGTAGTGTCCACGGGCGTAGTTGTTGGCAGCGTCCTCCTTTCCGGAAATCAGCTGCTCGGGGTGAAAGAGCTGGCGATACGTTCCTGTGCGCACCTCATCTGGAAAACAACCAGCACAAAAGTTTAGACCAGGGGTGTCAAACTCGTTTTAGTTCAGGGGCCACATTCAGCCCAATTTGATCTCAAGCGGGCCGGACCAGTAAAATAACAACAGCGAAAAAAGTCAAATTATATAATGATCAGGTTTACATCGACATAGTTTCCTTAAAAATATGAACAACTTGAATTGTCTTAAGAAAAATTTAAGTGCAATTTTAACAATATTATGCCTCGGTTTATTAGTTTATCATTTACACATGTGCGTTGCAGTCGCACAAAACATTTAGTAACAGGCAGAATATTGGTAAAATTGCATTTACTTTTCTTAAGACATCTACGTTTGTTCATATTTACCTCTGCCAAGGAGGTTATGTTTTTGCCAGGGTTTGTTTGTTTGTTTGTCTGTCTGTCTGTTTGTTTGTTTGTCTGTCCGTTAGTGTGCAACATAACTCAAAAAGTTATGGACAGATTTGGATGAAAATTTCAGGGTTTGTTGGAAATGGGATAAGGAAGAAATGATTAAATTTTGGTGGTGATCGGGGGTGGGGGGGCCCAAGGGGGGGGGGCCACTGATCGTTAGTGTGCAACATAACTCAAAAAGTTATGGACAGATTTGGATGAAATTTTCAGGGTTTGTTGGAAATGGGATGAGGAAGAAATGATTAAATTTTGGTGGTGATCGGGGGTGGGGGGCCCACGGGGGGGGCCACTGATCGTTAGTGTGCAACATAACTCAAAAAGTTAAGGACAGATTTGGATGAAATTTTCAGGGTTTGTTGGAAATGGGATAAGGAAGAAATTATTACATTTTGGTGGTGATCGGGGGTGGGGGGGCCCACGGGGGGGGCCGCTGATCAGCCTTGGCGGAGGTCTGCGCTCTCCGAGTGCTTCTAGTTGTTCAGGTTATTCTTGTTTTTTGTAAAAGTATAGCTTGGTATTGTAAACATTTTCACGTAATTTTATTTTTTTATAGCAAAAAACAAAGAGAGAATTTGGGGTTGTCATTATTTATAGGTTATTATAATATTTTACTGGTCTGACCCACTTGAAATCTAATTGGACTGTATATGGAACCTGAATTAAAATGATTTCGACACCACTGATTGTTAATATCTTCAGTGTAATTTTTGCATTTCACAAATTCATCCCGCGGGCCGGATTTGGCCCCCGGGCCATATGTTTGACACCTGTGGTTTAGACAGTTAGTCATTGTAAGAGGTGGTATAAGTGGAAAAGACTTAATAAGGATAAATTTCGTGCAGCAAATGATGAACTGACCAATGACAGTGGGCTCCAGGTCAACAAAGATGGCTCTGGGGACGTACTTCCCAGCCCCAGTCTCACTGAAGAAGGTAGTGAAGGAGTCGTCGTGACCACCTATAGGTTTGTGGCTGGGCATCTGGCCATCCGGCTGAATGCCATGTTCCAGACAGTAGAGCTCCCAACAGGTGTTCCCCATCTGGACACCGGCCTGGCCGACGTGGACAGAGATGCATTCACGCTGCAAGACAGGAATGGGAAAGGTTGAACGGAAAGAAAGAAGGGTAGGGAAGAGAGGGAAAGGGAGTGAAGGAGAAAGGGGGACAGGAAGTAATTTACTGTGGCCTAATTTTACACATAAAACAAAAGTGCAGGTGTAAGAATCCAAAGGGAAGATTACCACCAGGGTGAAGGAAAGACGTAAGGAGAAAAGGAGGTTGGAGGTCAAAGGGCAAATGTAAAATAGATTTGCTGCAGCTGTCAGTGGATCTCATGTGACTGTATCGGAGTAAAGTTCATGAGCTAACATGTAGCTGGAGCTCAGAAACCGCACCTACATGATTAGACCACCCTGGTTTTCTTCAATTTCTTGTTCAAGTTAAACAACTAAAGGTACATTTGTTTGGACAAATATAATAATAACAACAAAAATTGTTCATAAGAGTTAAATTTCAGAGCTGATATCTAACCATTTTCCATGTTTTCTTGATAATAACCAAAGTCACTTCAGTTCTTCCATTAATATCCATGACATTGTACTGACAAAAACAGTGCTTTTAGGCATTCCATGTTTTCTTTTCTGTCTGTTTTAGTCGCATGATCCACACAGGAGTTAGTACTTGATTGCATAAAATTTTGTTTTTGATGACTTTTGATGGTCTAATAATTTTTTCCGCGACTGTATACAACATCAAAAACAAAAACATGCCACTAATGGAAGGACCATATAAAAACACAATGAATATAATAATCTTATGCAGAATTTAAATAATTTATCAGCCATAATAAGTCACAGTAACAGATGATTATTTACATTTCTATATATGCAGTGGCTCTTAAAGTCTATACAGTCTTTTCGTACTCTTTCATGCTAAATCTGCTAATGTTTTTTTTTTTTTTTTTAATAATTCTACTAAATTACAGAAGTGGGTGATGGATGCTAATTGGTGGAAGTTATTTACTGTTTCTGAAATCTGCTTAGTACAGATTAATGGTTAACAGCATGATTTTAAATGCATGAAGAGTTTTAAAAGTCATAGGATGTCAAAGAGCTCTTGTTTTTCCATCACAGCAGTGGTGACCCTCCTTCTGGTCTGGGTTTTCAGGTTAGCAGAGCTCTGCGTTGCAGCTATTTTGGGCTCCCCAGGCAAACCTGACACCTAGCAGTACAGGCTGACTGTTTCAGTAAACACTGACTGGCAGGCCTCAAAATAGTGGCTAGGCTATTGCCAGGTAGGATTTACCCCTCCTTTACTTAATGTTCAGTCTCCCACAAGAAAAAAAAAAATTATTATAAATTTAAAAAGTCACTGAATTTGTAAATCATTATTATAACACAACTATATCTGGACCTTGTTAAAGACAAATAAACCTGTAGGTCGTGTCTGATACAGAGAGAAGGTGAATGATAAGATTAAAGAGTGAGAAAGACAAAGCCATCAATTTGTTAAAAGCTTTTTCAGGTCAGCATTCATGGGAACAGATCCCTTAATACCCCGACATCACAGTACATCCTGTCTCCGTAACAGAAAAATACACATAACGTGTCATAAAAACCAAGTGGCACTGTTCACCTGCACAAAATAAAGAAGGGAGGCTGTGATAATGTTTGTTAAGCAACATCATGTGAGGCAAAACCCACTTCTGAGTTGATTTCATTCATAAAACACACATTTTAAACTATTTTACACCATCAGTACTGAAATCACTAATTCACACCTTATTCAACTTTTTACTTTATTTTTCCCATATCTTTATCTTGCATCTGAGCTGGTTTTCTGTAGTTTTATTATGTGGATTAAGTGTAGTTCATCGGTACTTATACAAAATAGATTCACACTAAGTTTTATACTAAAATTCATATGGCCAGGACTGTTTGATTAAGGCGGGTATGTGCTCTCTGTCGCTCTCTCTCTTTCTCTGTAGTGATGACGTTGCTTAATAAAGCGGTAGTGACAATGCCAACAAGCTGTGTTTATATTACACAGTGCAAACAAGAGCTCCAAGGTTGTCTGCCAGTTCAAACCCTTACACTGAGCATTAAACTTTAAAGTCAAATATGTCTCATCATGTAACAGTTATGAAAACTAATAATGCATGAAATATTTGTTTTATTTGGCTATGAGTTATGAGTCCCTCTATACAACACAATATGCATTGCTGCTGCATGGAAATTCCTGTTTTTTTTACGACTGCGTCAATTTGGAGGGAAAAGAACATCCCTGCCCTTTAGAAATACTTGTCTGGTCTCATTCAGTCACACCCTAATTCCTAACAGACATGCACACCTTAACAGGAAAAAAACAAAAATTCTATATGTTTTTTTAGGGCAGTGAAATGGCACTTTTTAACCTAATTTCAGGAGAATCTGATTATTTATAGGAGGTTCTAATTATCTTTTTTTTTTTTTTTTTTACAGTGCTGATCATCACCACCTGTTCATTCAGGTCAGCAGCAGACAAGTGACAGTGAATAGGCTCTATTTTTGACACAGGAGGTCCTGATACAGTTAAGGAGACGCACCTTAGATGTTTTGACATTTTCAGGCGCTTTTACATATTGTGTTTCCTGGTGTATTCGAAAAAATAAACTTGAGAATTAAACAAGAGTAAAACAAAAAAAAGAAACAGTACTTCCTACAAATGTAAAATGAATATGTAAAATATACTCATTGTGTCTTCTAATAAGAATCTCCCATAGAAAATAATAATAATAATAATAAATAATAACAGCATATTGTATTTCCTGGTGTATTGGAAAAAAATAAGTTTGAGAATTTTAACTTTAATACAAGAGTCAGAAAAAAAAAACAAAACAAAAAACAGGACTTCCTACAAATATAAAATGAATATGTAAAATATACTCACCATTGTGTCTTCTAATGAGAATGTCCCTTGGAAAATAATTATAAATAATAGCATATTGTGTGTCTTAATGTATTCGAAAAAATAAACTTGAGAATTTTAACTTTAACACAAGAGTAAAAATTAAAAAAAAAACAACAAAACAAAACAGGACTTTCCACAAAAGTAAAATGAAAATACACTCACCATTGTGTCTTCTAATGAGAATGTCTCTTAGAAAATAATAAAAAATAATAGCATATTGTGTTTCCTGGTGTATTCAAAAAAATAAACTTGAGAATTTTAACTTTAATACAAGAGTTAAAAAAAACAAAAACATCAGGACTTCCTGCAAAAGTAAAGTGAATATGTAAAATATACTCATCATTATGTCTTCTAGTGAGAAAATCCTTTAGAAAATAATAAAAAATTATAGCACATTGTGTTTCCTGGTGTATTCGAAAAAATAACTTGAGAATTTTAACTTTAATACATGATTAAAAAAAAAAAAAAGAACAGGACTTCCCACTAAAGTAAAATGAAAATATACTAACCATTGTGTCTTCTAATGAGAATGTCTCTTAGAAAATAATAAAAAATAATAGCATATTGTGTTTCCTGGTGTATTCAAAAAAATAAACTTGAGAATTTTAACTTTAATACAAGAGTTAAAAAAAAAAAAAAAACATCAGGACTTCCTGCAAAAGTAAAGTGAATATGTAAAATATACTCATCATTATGTCTTCTAGTGAGAAAATCCTTTAGAAAATAATAAAAAATTATAGCACATTGTGTTTCCTGGTGTATTCGAAAAAATAACTTGAGAATTTTAACTTTAATACATGATTAAAAAAAAAAAAAAAGAACAGGACTTCCCACTAAAGTAAAATGAAAATATACTCACCATTGTGTCTTCTAAAGAGAATGTCCCTTAGAAAATGAAAAGAAATAATATTAACAGTAATGCCTTGCACTCGTTTGAGGTTTCCCGTCACCTCTCACAGTGGCCGTCAATGTGGTCCGAGTGAGTAAGTAGTACTGCCAGGTGGGAGAGGGGCTGTCACGTTTCAGTCAACTGAAAACCACGCCCACTTCTCTGTTCTGCGTGCGTGCAGACCGAATTCACCACATTCAGAGACTGGGTGTGCGTCATTTACGCACGAGTAACACTTCACGTCCAAGTTTGTCAGGAGGGAATCTCGACTCTTTATCATACCTTTATTTGTATTTTCTTTACATTTTTCATGTCCTTAGGTTAGAGTACAGCCTATAGCACCAAAAAAAAAAAAAAAAAAAGGTGCATATGAAACATATTTAATGCGTCACCGGAATTTCCCAAAGTAGCCGCAAAAGTAAGAAAATGATTCATTTTGACGCAGCTCTTTGGAAAAAGTGCATTTGTCTCAGTCTTACTTGGAAATATCAAAATGTATAGTTAAGATTTAAGAAGTGTAAGTAGGTCAGATATCCTTCAAACCAGTCTGCACCACCAGCCACCCACACAGCAGCAGTTTACAGAAATGACTTATCATTGTCATTTTTGAACGCTAGAGGTCGCACTATGAGTGAGTAAAACTGTAAAAAAAAAATAAATAAATAAAAAAATAAAGAGCCCAGGTTTATTTTAGTTGACTCCACAGTGCAGATGTGGATCCTGCAAAGTCACCCTAACTGTCAAGACTCAGATTTATTGGGGATAATTCACTTCTGACTTATAAGTTGTAGTGATGGGACTTTTGTCTCTTTGAAGGGAGCCATTCAAAAGACTGGCTCATTTATGTTTTTTCATTATTTTGAAACACCAGTGTTTTAATGACTAAATAAGCTACATGTGATGATCGACAATATATTTTAAAGGTGTTTAATTGTTTAGTTTAGTTTAGGTTAGCTTATTTCAGACACAGACATAATACAAAACATATGAAACGAAAATAAAAATAATAATAAACAATACACAAATAAAAAATCAAACAATAGAATAATAATAATAATAATAATAATAATAATAATAATAATAATAATAAACAATACACAAAAAAAATCAAATAATAGAAAAATTGGCATGGCTATAAATATTATCTTACCATAAAAAAAGAATAGTTAGTTCAAATGCGTGGGCTAAATACATGACATGAGAGGTGACATTAGGCAAATGCTGGAATTTGACCAAAAACATCACGGTACATTATGTGGACTAGTCTGTAGCCTAAAAATGAAGAAGAAAATAAAATATTTTCTTATGAAATAACAATTTTTTCTCCTCAAAAGAAGAACAATAAATGTGTGTAAACATACAGAAGAACTGCTCAAAACACAACAGTGATTAACCCTTTCATGCATAATGGTCACTATAGTGGACAGTTTTTCCTCTTATATATTCATGGGTTTTGTTGTTTTAGTTCCATATCAACCAATTTAGAGGACTCTTACGCATCATCTCAAACACTGCAATTCATACAATTATTGTAACTTTACTGCTCTTGATAAACCTGATCTGCAGTAACATGTTTCAGTGTAAATAGACTAATTAGAATGTCATTAACAGTCTTCTGAAACAATTTTTTTTTTTTTTTTTTTTTTTGCATATCCTCCTGAGACCCAGCAATACATTTTGTCCTCTGTAGGGGACAAAAGTTTGACAGTTAAGCTTAAAAAATACTGTCCATTGCAAAGGACATTCCGTTAAAAAAATCAATCAATCAATAAAAGTAATTTTTAAAATGTATCTGAAAAAACTGTTGCATTATGCAGTTTCCAATCAAGACAATTTTTTTTGTGTAAAAAAGATAAAATTGTCAATTTCCTGGGTCTCAGAGGATATTATCTTCATGAAATGAGTATTAACTAGTATTTGAGTATGATAAAATGTGAGAAAACATCAGATTAGTGTCATTAAAAATGTTTTTATTTCATAGTTTTCACACAGTATATCACTCTCTGATGATGAGTTTCAAATACATGTTTCTTTGCTTCAAAAATTAAACTCATTGTGTCCAGCTGAGTGGACATTTTTGTAACTCCATGAAAAATAGGTTCATAAAAAAATTTCAATTGCATTGTTTTTTTTCATGCCTAAAGAGGAATAAAAACACTCAAGAAAAAATATTGACTAAGGTTCTCAATATTCATGCATGAAAGGGTTAATCACTGCAATTACTTAAATACCTGAACTGTAGTGCAATTCTCAAGTTGCATGCCCATCTTTTTTTTTCTGAAAAGTGCATCCAAATACTACTGCTTTTTCTTCGGCTCATTACTCACAGATGGTCACTTACTCATTCTCAAATTTTTCTTTGCTCACCTCACGCTTCTAACTGTTGTTTTTTTGCTAACTTCTTGCCATGAGACATGCGCAGTGTACTCTTTTTTTTATGCTCGAACATTCTCCTCCTGCCCAATGCCTCCCCAGTGACGCTAAATTGACAGGCAATCAGACACTCCCTCCTTAATAAATAAATAAATAAATAAATAAATAAAAATTAAAAAATGAACAGCTCTTTACAAAGACTCGGTTCCCATTGTTCATTTCAAAGAGCCGTTCAAAAGATTCGATTCGTTCATGAATGTCACATCATTAATAAGTTGTGTATTATGTGCTGTTTGATTAAAAAAAAATAACTTGCCGATGTTTTGGTAGATGTTATATTCAGGTTGTATGGCCACATTATAGTATAAACCACAGGTGTCAAACATGCGGCCTGGGGGCCATATCCGGCTCACCAAAGGGTCCAGTTTGGCCCTTTGGATAAGTGTGTGAAATGCAAAAATTACAGAGATATTAACAATCCTTTCAGTTCAGTTTCTACATTCAGACCAATATGATCTAAAGTGGGTCAGATCAGTAAAATACTACGGTAATAACCTATAAATACTCACAACTCCAAATTTTTCTATTTGTAAATGTAAATATTTTCATGTATTTGCACTAAAACAAAGTATAATTTTGCAAAAACTGTGAACAACCTGCACAAATATGAACATGTCTTAAGAGAAGTAAGTGCAATTTTACCAATATTATGTCTGTAAATGATAAACTGAAGCATAATATTGTTAAAATTAGACTTATTTTTTCAGTTTGTTCATGTTATTGACATGGATTTGAAGGATAGTTTGTAGATGTAAATGTTTTCATAACGTAATCGTGCTTTTTTCACACTAAAACATAGAGGAAAGTTTGGAGTTGACATTATTTATATATTATTATGTGATTATTTTACTGGTCTTTCCTACTTCAGATTAAATTTAGCTAAACGTGGCCCCTGAACTAAAATGAGTTTGACACCCCTGGTATAAACTGTCTCTTTTTAACTTTTTTTCAACTTTATTTATTTTGTTCATTTTTCATATAAGCAAGCAACAGCATGTGCTCAGTAGTATTGCGATGAATATTTCCAAAAACAGTAAATGTTTGTTGTGCATTGGGGAGCTACACTCTCAGACAATAGAAGTAGGTCATCTTCATGACTGAGGCAACACCTAGGGTAAAACACATGAGAGAATAAAACAGTAAGGTGTGTACGTACCCAGTACAATAAGCAGCAATACTAGAGTTACAGAACTAGACCTAGATCTAACGATTGGAAGAGAACTTGTTACATTTGCTGTAGTTTGCGTTTGCATTTTGCATTAAAATATAGTGTGGTCATACTGTTCAAATATGCACATAACATTAAGCCGTAAAACTCAGAGAAGTGTATGTGTTAGTGAAGATAAGATAAGATGCAAACATCATTCAGTATATTTGTTATTGACAAGTCGCACAGCTCTGGGAGAGAAACTGGCCCTTAAATAAATATTTATCAGCTTCCTGGAGTAAGTGACTTCCTGGTCTAACTTGAATTCTTACAGTGAGGGAGGGATGGGGGTGGGGGTGTGGCATGAAGTAATACTATATGCTTAAAAAAAAAACAAAAAAAAAAAACAGATGGAGATTACAGAGAGGAAGTAGTGATTGATTATTACAATATTTAACTAAAGAAAGAGTAGTATTGGATGAGTATTCTACTAGTCCTAGTCCTTCTAGTCCAGTATGAACCATCCAGACCACTCAGGTCATCTGGTGCAGGTCTGCTCTGTGTTCCCAAAGTCAGAACTAAACATGGAGAATCAGCGTTCAGTTTCTATGCTCCGTATATCTGGAACAAACTACCAGAAAATATCAGGTCTGCTGAGAGTCTGAGTTCTTTTAAGTCAAGGTTAAAGACTCACCTGTTCACTGCTGCCTTTGACTAAAAGGCTTTTGACTTTTTAAATTTTATATTCTCTTTGAAACTCTGCACTGCAACTCTTACTTTAATATGTGTGTGTTTTTATTTTTATTTTATTCTATTTTATTTTTTTTGATTTTATGTGTTGTTTTATTACTCGCTGTTTTTAATCACCTTTTACATGTTTCTTTTATAATGTTTTAAATGTGTTTCTTTTTGTTTCTTTTACTTCAATGTCCTGTGTGAAGCACCTTGAATTGCCTTGTTGTTGAAATGTACTATACAAATAAACTTGCCTTGCCTTGCCTACGGAAGAGGATTAAGGCCACTGGAAAAAAAAATGAGGTCCAATGTATTTTTTTATTATTATTCTGAGAAAAAAAGTCAGAATTCTGAGGGAAAAAAAACTCAGAATTCTGAGTTTAGAGTCAGAATTCTGAGTTTAAAGTCAGAATTCTGAGAAAAAAGTAAGAATTCTGAGGAAAAAAAACTCAGAATTCTGAATTTAAAGTCAGAATTCTGAGAAAAAAAAGTTAGAATTCTGAGAAAAAAAAGTCAGAATTCTGAGATTAATCTGAGAATTCTGACTTTTTTTTTTTTTTTCGCGAATTCTGACTTTGAATACGGAATTCTGACTTTTTTTTTCTCCGAATTCTGACTTTAAACTCAGAATTCTGACTTCTTTTTTACTCCAAATTCTGACTTTAAACTTGGAATTCTGACCTTTTTTTCTCCAAATTCTTTAAACTTAGAATTCAGACTTTTTTCTCCAAATTCTGACTTTAAACTCAGAATTCTGACTTTTTTTCCCTCAGAATTCTAACTTGAAAGTCAAAATTCATTAAACTGTAAAATTCTGACTTTCCTCTGACTGACTTTAAACTCAGAAATCTGACTTTAAATTCAGAATTCTCAATTTTTTCTCAGAATTCTGGCTTTAATCTCAGAATTTTGAGTTGTTGTTGTTTTTTTTTTTTTTTTTTTTTTTTTAGTTTTTTCTCATAATAACAATTTTAAAAAATGAATTGGACCTTAATTCTTTTTTTTTTTTTCCCAGTGGCCCTCGTCCTCTTCCGTAGTATTCCCGTACAGCTTGTCCTTTAGTTCTGCTGAATAACAGTGTTGGCTCTGAAAGCAGTCTGACATGTTTTAAAAGTCACAGTCTTAAGTGCCCTGCCTTCGAACCATGGCATTGTATCAACAGTTTAACTTATTCCTGCCAAGTGAAAGAGGCAGACACTCCGTCTCAATTTTAAAGATAATTATACTGTACCAGGCAGATGAAGAATAAAGTGTCCCATGAAGTGAGAGGGATACGTCTGGGACACTTGATTTAGTCTTCTGTGTTTTATATGAGGACTGTTTCCATGGTCGTCTCATGTTATGTGTACCCTATGTTTATGAAGAAACTACACTGACTGTTGCTGTTTACTCTATTTAGTCAGCTGATACCTTATGAGGTGATTCACATGTATTCGGTTTCTCTATTCTCCCAGTGGGCTTTAGGAACTAACAGAAAAGGAGGAGCAAGTCCCATATAGACTGTAATGCTTTAGAAAGACGATTCATTTCAATAAGAGAAGTGTGGGAAAGAGCGAAGAAAACAACTCATTTCATTTTTTTATAGATTTATTGTCGGAATGTTTTGAGAGAGATGGAAATTTGCCCCATTTGTCAGGTGTTGAATATTTAATAGCATGTTTCCAAGAAAAATACATTTTTGGCACTTTGTAAATAGCATGGGATTTGTCTGAGTATTTTCAGAAATCTAGGGGAGGAACCATCACATATTTCAGCTGCTGTATTTATTCTTATTTAACCTTTATTTAACCAGGGAAGACTCCATAATGAGATTAGAAATGTATTTTTACCAGTTAACCAGGTTGCAGACATACATAAACCCAAACATCATATGAAAATACAAGATAAGTATAAAATCAGAAATGCAAAGAACTAGTTTATATATTTAACTAAATTAACCCATAAAGACCCAGTGCTGCTTTTGTGGAAGTTCCCAAACGATTTTTTTCTGTAGATTTAACCTTTCTTAAGTAATTTATCACCATTTATTATTGTATTAGTCTCTGTGTTTTGCATTATTTTCAGTGAAAATCAGGTGTTTTTCTATATTTAATTTACTGATCATGTAGAGCACTGGTGTCAAACATGCGGCCTGGGGGCCAAATCTGGCCCACCAAAGGGTCCAATCTGGCCCACGGGATGAATTTGTGAAATACAAGAATTACATTGAAGATATTAACAATCAATGGTGTCAAAATCATTTTAATTCAGGTTCCACATACAGACACATACAGTCCAATTAGATTAAGCGGGTCAGACCAGTAAAATATTATAATAACCTATAAATAATGCCAACTCCAAATTTTCTCTTTGTTTTTTTTTTTTTTTTTTTTTTTGGTGTAAAAAAGTAAAATTACATGAAAATGTTTACATTACCAAACTATACTTTTCCAAAAAATGTGAATAACCTGAACAAATACGATCAAACGGAAATGTCTTAAGAAAAGTAAATGCAAATTTACCAATATTCAGCCTGTTACTAAACGTTTTGTGTGATTGTAATGTAGATGTGTAAATGATAAACTGATAAACCGAGGCAGAATATTGTTAGAATTGCACTTGTTTTTCTTAAGACATTTCAAGTTGTTCATGTTATTCAGATTTTTAAGGAAATGTTGTAGATGTAAAACTGATCATAATATAATTTTACTTTTTCACTGTTATTATTTTACTGGTTCAGCCCATTTGAGATCAAATTTGGGCGAATGTGGCCCCTGAACTAAAATGAGTTTGACACCCCTGATGTAGAGGTTAATTAAAACTCACAGTAAGTTTAAAGGCTATTAAATCAGAAACAGAGAAAACTGAAGAAAAAGGGATTTTTTGAGCAAAGATAGCAATAATTGAATGTAAAAACAAGTGTGTCCATTCACTGTCATTGATTCAGCTCCATGGGTTTTACTGGTGAATCAATGTTGTAGAAGATGACAGTGTTTCCACAGTTACTACGGAGCCTCTTAACGTCCAAGTGGGTCATGTCTGATGACCATGAAAAGATGATAAACTGTATTTTACACCAATTATTTACATGTATTGATAGAATAAATGGATCAACAAGTATTAAACAGTTTAGATCAGTAGATGGTTTTGGTTGCCAGTGGCTGTTTGGGTCTTTATGGGTTAAATATCCTTGTATTTCCAGTTCAGCACCAACTTTTGGAATAGACAGAAAACACCAAGGGCTGTACTGTTTTTTGACAGATGTAGTTTTAGAAGCAGAACTAAGATACCTTTATAGATGAGAACATGCTGATATTTTGGTCTACATTTGGACAAGGCAGACTATCCAACACAAGTATACAATAAACAGTGATGAATGAGAGTTTTAATTGTTTGGAATAAACCTCAAACCTTCATGGCAGACAGTTCTGAGAGGATGCATGCATGTATATCACATCACCACAGTCCACTACAGATGTGAATGTTGCAGCAACAAGTCTGTTTTTAGTCTAAAAAGAAAGATACGACTTGATTCTTCTTTTATTTTAAATGTATTATTATGTTTATTTAGTTGCTTTATTTGGTATTTTTATTTCACTGTTTTTAATTGTAAAGCTGTTTTTTTTAATTTTTGTATTTTAGTCTATCATTTTGCTTTTTAATTCTTCTGTACCACACTGTTTTAATTGTACAGCTGTTTTTTGTCTTTAATCTTTTCTTGTATTTTTCTTTTATTTTTGGTTTTTCCCCTGTAAGTCGCTTTGGAAAAAAGAATCGGCCAAATGCGTAAATGTAAATGTAAATGTGACTCTGAAATAAAAACCTATTTTCGGATGCTATGTGACAGATCATATCGCACATTAATACGGCATATATCAATATGATGATGTTGTGAAGCAAGGCTATGCGGTTATTGTAGAGTAGAGTAGATCATAGAGGCTAGAATTTCAATTGGAAACTACAAAAGGTTGCCTTCATCATATCCCCCAGCACCGCTTCTGTTTCCTGAAATATAAGGTGCAGTACACACGATCACACACTCATATAAAACACTCAGAAGCTCACACAATAAATAGGGTGGTGACCTCCTTTTGCATTGTTAGTATGTTTCACGAGCAGATGATCTTATCGTGGTCTCATCTGGGTTCTCTGATTACAGATCATATCAAATCACTGTTCACCTCAAGCTACAGGTATATAAAAGCAGAGTAACACAGCTGTTTTCAACACTTTGTCTTCTTACCGATACCTGAACATTGGAGAAGAAAGATGGTAAGACAGTTTGGCTGTATATTTAACATTAGCATTAGGTTGTAGTTGAACCTGAAAATAAATTGCATTGTTTTTAACACATGAGAATCCAAGTTTACACTGTTGAATTTATTGCCCAGTTGCTATTCTATGAGTACTGACCAATGAATTTGTATGCGGCTGTCATATGCTGCTATGAATGTTTTGCATTTGTTTGTTTGTCCCTAATTTTTTGGATGTTTCGTAAGGCAGGGTAACTGTGAACTGAATTGCCCTTTGGGAATTATTAAGTAGTCTGAATCTGAATTTGAATCTAAATCTGTGTTGATCTTTCTCTGCAGCGTGAATGCATTTCTATTCATGTGGGCCAAGCCGGGGCACAGATTGGCAATGCATGTTGGGAGCTGTATTGTCTGGAACATGGCATCCAACCAGATGGACAAATGCCCTCTGACAAGACAGTTGGAGGTGGAGACGATTCCTTCAACACCTTCTTCAGTGAAACAGGGGCAGGAAAGCATGTTCCAAGAGCCATCTTTGTTGACTTAGAACCTACTGTCATCGGTAAATAGACAATTAACTCTTTCGTGCATGAAATGCGAGAACCTTGGTAAAGATTTTTTTCTTGAGTGTTTTTATTCCTTCTTACACATGAAAAAAAGCAATGCGATCAATGTTTTTTTCATGGAGTTACAAAAATGTCCACGCATTTAATTTTTGAAGTAAAGAAACGTGTGTTTAAAACCCAATATCAGAAAGTACGGAAGAGGATTGGGGCCACTGGAAAAAAATACAATAAATTAAGGTCCAGTATGTATTTCTTATTATTATTATGTGAAAAAAAAAGTCAGAATTCTGAGATTAAAGTCAGAATTTGGAGAAAAAAGTCAGAATTCGGAGAAAAAAGTCAGATTTCTGAGTTTAAAGTAAGAAATCTGAGGAAAAAAAGGCAGAATTGTGAGTTCAAAGTCAAAATTTTGAGTTTGAAGCCAGAATTCTGAGGGGAAAAAAAGCAGAATTGTGAGTTTAAAATCAGAATTCTGAGATTAAAGTCAGAATACTGAGTTGAAGTCAGAATTCTGAGGAAAAAAAAGTCAGAATTCTGAGTTTAAAGTCAGGATTCTGAGATTAAAGACCAGTGGCCCTAATCCTGTTCCATAAGAAAATAATATGAAAACAATGAAATAAAACCATTTTTAATGGTGCAAATCTGATGTTTTCTCACATTTGAACGTATTCTAGTCCTAGTTATTACTCACGTCATGGAAATAACATGCAAAAAAAGAAAAAAACAACTTTGTGTCTAACAAATAACAGGTGATTTACACTCAAACATGTTAGTGCAGATCAGGTTTATGAAGAACAGCAAAATGACAGTAATGGTCTGAATATCAGTGAATGGGATGGTGTGTAAACAGCCACTGTGTTGGCTGATATGGAACTAAACCAACAAAACCCATGAATATACAAGAGAACAGCTGTAGAATAACTGTCCACTGTAGTGACCACTATGCATGAAAGGGTTAAATTTTAAATCAGTGTTATCTGTTCTAAATCAGGTTTGTTAGTATAGTTTTAATGAGAACAAATGCATGTGTCACATTGCTTTATTCTACAGATGAGGTGCGTACAGGAACCTACCGACAGCTGTTTCACCCCGAGCAGCTTATTACAGGGAAGGAGGATGCTGCCAATAACTACGCCCGTGGACACTACACCATAGGCAAAGAGATCATCGATCTGGTTCTGGACAGGACTCGTAAACTGGTTAGACAAGTTGTAGATAGTTTGTTTTATTACACTTGATTTTTGGAAATACACTAACACAATTGTGGTTGTCAAATATTGAGTAGTAAATTTAATTTTGCACGATTTAATTTACAGGCTGACCAGTGCACTGGCCTGCAGGGATTTCTCATCTTCCACTCATTTGGTGGAGGAACTGGCTCTGGTTTCACCTCCCTGCTGATGGAGAGACTCTCTGTTGACTATGGTAAAAAGTCCAAGCTTGAATTTGCCATCTACCCAGCCCCCCAGGTTTCCACAGCAGTGGTGGAGCCATACAACTCCATCCTGACCACCCACACCACCCTGGAACACTCCGACTGTGCCTTCATGGTGGACAATGAAGCCATCTACGACATCTGCCGCAGAAATCTGGACATCGAGAGGCCAACCTACACCAACCTCAACAGGCTCATCGGCCAGATTGTGTCTTCAATCACAGCCTCACTTCGCTTTGATGGAGCCCTGAACGTTGACCTGACTGAGTTCCAGACCAACTTGGTGCCATACCCTCGCATCCACTTCCCTCTGGCCACCTACGCCCCGGTCATCTCCGCTGAGAAGGCCTACCACGAGCAGCTGTCAGTGGCCGACATCACCAACACTTGCTTTGAGCCGGCCAATCAGATGGTGAAGTGTGATCCCCGTCATGGCAAATACATGGCCTGCTGTCTGCTGTATCGTGGCGATGTGGTGCCCAAAGACGTCAACTCTGCCATCGCTGCCATCAAGACCAAACGTACCATCCAGTTTGTGGACTGGTGCCCCACAGGCTTCAAGGTAGGCATCAACTATCAGCCTCCGACAGTGGTTCCTGGAGGAGATCTGGCCAAGGTGCAGAGAGCTGTGTGCATGCTGAGCAACACCACAGCCATCGCTGAGGCCTGGGCCCGCCTGGACCACAAGTTTGACCTGATGTACGCCAAGAGGGCCTTCGTCCACTGGTATGTTGGAGAGGGAATGGAGGAGGGAGAGTTCTCAGAGGCCAGAGAAGACATGGCAGCCCTGGAGAAGGATTATGAAGAGGTGGGTACTGACAACATGGGAGGGGAAGATGATGGAGAGGAATACTAACTTCACTTATTGCAAAGTGAAGATGAGGGATATGTATGTTCATGGATCCAAATAGATTTTAGCATTTTGTAGAATCCAAAGAGCGATCCAAACAATGTATTTTATTAACCTCTGTCATTGCCAACAGCACAGACTGTACTCCAACAGTGTCTTAAAATAAGTTCTGCCAAGAGAAACTGCAGACTGTAATATAGGTCAACTTAAAGTTTATTTTGCATGCTGTAATACACATGCGCATAGCAGACTTAATCCATCTTCACAGCTGAACATTGTCAACTGAAGTGTGAAAATGTGAGGATTATAGGCTTCTTCTTAAATCATTATGATACCATGGTAAACTTCTTACTAGCATTGAAAATCCTCTTGTAAAGCAAATCTTGTCGCGCTCAGAGATCAGTTCTTTCTGCAACATTAGACTGAGAAACTTAGACCAAACCCTCTCTTTTGTGCACCTCCCCCCACTATCCTCTCCCATGTGGAATGCAAGTTATGAAAGGGCTCCTATGTCAGTTTCTATATGCCATTCAGCTGTGACTTTGTGAGAGCCGGAGGCAGAGAAAATGACTAAGTCACTGTCTAGTGCTGTTTGTGTAGTTCCTCATACTCAGACAGTGGTCTATAACTACAAAAGGATCCCCGTTATCCATGAATCATAGCTGCGTGATCCTTAAAATCTTACACCAAGCTCAAACAAAAAACTGCCTTTTAGATTTCTTTTGTAACTTTTGTTTAATCTAAATTTTAGAAATATGTTTGTTTTCAGTATTGTTTCCATGCATATTATACTGTACACTGAAACAAATGCTATGTGATTTAATGTTATGTCATGTGTGTTTGTTAGTGAGCAACCTGTGAGGCAATAAGAAAACAGTTACAGGCAAAACAATGGGTATTTATGCAATAATCTAAAAATTCAAAAGAGCTCAGTGAAATGCACTATACCCTAATATAGGATGTGCTAACTGAGCAAACTAACATACCCACATGACAGAACATTAAAATGATTTGGCTGAACCAAAACCAACACTCAGGGAAGTAAAAAAGAATGGTACGAACAGCTACAGCTAAACACACTGAGAAACAGGCAAAACCTGAAACACCCCACGACATAGAAGCACATGGTTTGGCCTGAAGGGGCTGACTCTATGGTTCTATGATGTGAGGGTTCTCCACCCTTAACCACACCTTTTGCTCTATGAGTAAGGACTTCCCTCCAGTAGCTGTGGTAACTCAAAGACAAAGTAACTAATCATTACTATAACTGATAACTGCCTGTGTAATCCTACATTTTTCACTTCATATACATAATGTAAGGTTAAAAAAAAGATGAAGAGCAAATGGACAGACTTTAATCAAACTGTGTGTTGTTAATTGCTTGGATTAATTGCAAATCAAATGAACCTGTGTGGGTTCCAAATGAGGTCAGAGAAAGTCAATTGTCATAATGTTACCATGCATAGAGTGTCATCTGGAAGTGCTTGTAACTGCCATTTTATTTTAAGCATGCAAAAATAAAGAAGTTCACAGACCTTATTTCACTGTATGTTGTGCTTTTTTTTTTTTTTAATGCATCACATATGATTATTCTCTTGATTAATGCAGACCCAAGGTGGACTTTGTATGTGTGTTGACTGGGTACATATGCATCCATATAATAAATACACATTTCACTGTCTACAGTTCTTGTTGAACGTGTAGGCCTGTTGTATATACAGAGGTGCAAACATGTCATGTGCTACTGTTAGAAACTCCTCTAAGCTTTACAGTAAATAGTGACTCAACACAGGAAACAAAAAGGCGGTTATTTTCTGCGCATTTGCATGTGAGCTCCATCTGAAAGAAAGCAGATAACTATAAGTCCAGATAACACGACATACAGGCTTAGTCTAAGGGACTTCCCTCTTTTTTTTTTTTTTTTTGAAACTGCTGTTCTCTCCCGCCAATGAGCTATGCAGCTGCTTGCTGTGGTTTCCTGCCTGCCCCCTCCTCATCCTTGCCTATATAAGCCCTGACTCTCCCTCTCCTCCGCACTTCTGCCTTGTGTCTGAATCCTCAACGTCAGTCGAAGGACAAGCAGACAAAATGGTGAGTAGCTGCTCAGCTGATGACGTAGCTTTGAATTTTCCTTTCTTTCTTGGCCTGCCTGTCTCTGTTTTGTTGCATTAGATTTATTAAAGAGCCAGGCCCATTTTATTACCCAGAAGGCCTTATCTCTGTAGTGGCAGATTGGACACAAAAGCAACTTCATTATATCAAATGATGTTCTTAGCTGGTCAAACTTTTTTTAGGTGTTCCTGTTGCAAATTGAGAGAGAAAACTGGACTGGGGTATTTATATCACTGCAAACCAACTATTTTCTGTACTGTGAAGTAATCTAGGTCAAATGACAGGCACTTTGAGCCAAAAGTCTGTAAATCTTTTACTTTTATAGATGGACTAGAGCCGGACAAAAAGCAGGAAAGATATCTAACTGAAAGAAACTGAGTCATTGGGACCTAGTCATGTGCTGGTTGAGGAATTACAGTAACTTGAATGCGAGGGAATGACCAGGGTAATCGTGGCAGTGGGGGGATGGATTGAAAGAAAGGAGAGAAAAGAGGAGTGGTCTGGGTTGGACTGCATGAGTTAGTTGGCAGCCATTTTGCAGCTGTTAGGAGTTTTTCATTTGAGAGGGAGGGAGGGAGGGAGCGACATCCCTGACTGTTACACAGCACTATGCAGCTGGACAGGATGGGGGGGTGGGGGGGTGGGGTGGAGATGAGGAAAGGGAGGAGACAGAGAGGAAAAGTGGGGGAAGGTTTTCCCATCTTGTTGAGACATGGCCTTCCTGTCTGCCACATACTTCTGGAGTTTGTAGTTTCCATTGTTCTAAAACTGTTCAAAGTCATTCGTCCTGAGCAGTGCTGTTTTTTTTTTTTTGTTTTTTTTTTTTTTTTTCCCCTCTGTTTTTAGTGAAGTTTTTCTGCCCACATTCTGTACATACACTGCATTCCACTTTAACAAAGCCACAATTCTGACTCCATTTCATTCAGGCTACTCTATGCTGCATTCACTGTGCTGCAATAAAAGCTTAGTCATTCTGGTTTGGCAAGATGTATTATAAGGTTCAGTGCAGAAATCCTACCAGTCACAGAAACTTGGCTCAAGGAGATTTATTTATTTTTTTAAGCTGTCATGACAAATCCTTTCACCACATGTAATCGCATTGTACACTATTGCAAAAGTGAATACTTTCATCCCCTAATATAGATGATGAAATAATTTCCTAGGGTCAGGCAGTAACTTTAATTATAGGACTGTGGTTCTGTCAGTAGCTTCCTAATCGAACTTTCATTTCCTTTTTCATTTAGCGTGAGTGTATTTCTATGCACGTCGGCCAAGCCGGAACCCAGATGGGCAATGCATGCTGGGAACTGTACTGCCTTGAGCATGGGATCCAGCCAGACGGTCAAATGCCCAGTGACAAGACAATTGGAGGAGGGGATGACTCCTTCAACACCTTCTTCAGTGAAACTGGGGCAGGAAAGCATGTTCCAAGAGCCATCTTTGTTGATCTGGAACCCACTGTCATTGGTCAGTAGTCCATTGAAGGAGAGAAAAACAAAACTTTTCTGTTTTTCTATTGTTTGGAATCTTTTTAACCCTTATCTTTAACTGTTTCTCTAATAGATGAAGTGCGTACAGGAACCTACCGACAGCTGTTTCACCCTGAGCAGCTTATTACAGGAAAGGAAGATGCTGCCAATAACTACGCCCGTGGACACTACACTATCGGCAAAGAAATCATTGATCTGGTTTTGGACAGGACGCGTAAACTGGTAAGATAGATGGGTATATTCAGTACTCATTGGGGTTGGTTTTGGCTGGACAAAATGGAAATACTACAGAAAACATTTATGTATTACTTTGATGTAAAGTAAGCTTCCAATTGAATAATAAAGGAATATTCTCCTTTCAGGCTGACCAGTGCACTGGCCTGCAGGGATTTCTCATCTTCCACTCATTCGGTGGAGGAACTGGCTCTGGTTTCACCTCCCTGCTGATGGAGAGACTCTCTGTTGACTATGGGAAGAAATCAAAACTTGAATTTGCCGTCTACCCAGCCCCCCAGGTTTCCACAGCAGTGGTGGAACCATACAACTCCATCCTGACCACCCACACCACCCTGGAACACTCCGACTGTGCCTTCATGGTGGACAATGAAGCCATCTACGACATCTGCCGCAGAAATCTGGACATCGAAAGGCCAACCTACACCAACCTCAACAGGCTCATTGGCCAGATTGTGTCTTCTATCACAGCCTCACTTCGCTTTGATGGAGCCCTGAACGTTGACCTGACTGAGTTCCAGACCAACTTGGTGCCATACCCTCGCATCCACTTCCCTCTGGCCACCTATGCCCCGGTCATCTCTGCAGAGAAGGCCTACCACGAGCAGTTGTCAGTGGCCGACATCACCAACGCCTGCTTTGAGCCGGCCAATCAGATGGTGAAGTGTGATCCCCGTCATGGCAAATACATGGCCTGTTGTCTGCTGTATCGTGGTGATGTGGTGCCCAAAGACGTCAACTCTGCCATCGCTGCCATCAAGACCAAACGTACCATCCAGTTTGTGGACTGGTGCCCCACAGGCTTCAAAGTAGGCATCAACTATCAGCCTCCGACAGTGGTTCCTGGAGGAGATCTGGCCAAGGTGCAGAGAGCTGTGTGCATGCTGAGCAACACCACAGCCATCGCTGAGGCCTGGGCCCGCCTGGACCACAAGTTTGACCTGATGTACGCCAAGAGAGCCTTCGTCCACTGGTATGTTGGAGAGGGAATGGAGGAGGGAGAGTTCTCAGAGGCCAGAGAAGACATGGCAGCCCTGGAGAAGGATTATGAAGAAGTTGGCACTGATAGCATGGGAGAGGAAGATGAAGAAGGAGAGGAGTATTGAGTCATCACACATTCCAAAAGTTATCACGAACGTGACGCATTCCCAGTGACATTCTGATAACCTGTCGTGGTGATATGTCAGTATTATCAATAAAGTTCTCAAAGCTTTGAAATCAGCTTGTGATATTTTCTTGAACTGGGTTAAAACACTAGCATTATACTTCAGTCCAAACAAGCAAACAGATTTTGTTTTCTAATTGATTTATTTCAAATATGGAAATGATACAAGCTTCCTGATGACTACTAACTGACTTCTTTGCACAACATGATATAGAAATGAATTCAAGGAAGCATTAAAAAATACACACAAAAAAGAATCCTATTTGAAAAGGAGTGAGAAGAAGCATAGCTTATTAGCTCTCACCCCTGTGTTAGATTAAGCAAACCTCAAGTAATGGCTGACTCTTAAGACACTGCACTGACACAAACTAAAGTTAATGAATGTGTGTTTTTTTTTTTTGTTTTTCTCATGCAAAAAGCTAACCAGACATGTAAATAACTATGCTTAATATAAAAATTTCATGCAGTGTTCTATGCAGAATTCAGATGGTGGTTTTTCTTCAGACTAGTGTTTTGTTTGTTACAAAGTTTTAGTGCCACTCCCTTTCAGTTGCAAAGGAATTCCAGTTTCTCTGCCTTCCCAGTTCCCTCCTTATTTTAGCCCATATATGCCTAAGGGCTGGGCAGGCCTCTAACTCATATTGCAGCAGTTTGTTTTAACCACCAGAGGGAAACAAAGTCCGCAAAGTCAAACTGTGTCAAATGTTGAGTCATACTGCTCAATGAAGCAGACCCATATATGACATGAGTTAATCCAGTGACCCCTAACTGGTGGCTTCTGTGATGATTCACACAGCAGATATCTATAACGAAATCAATACTTCTGACTACTTGACTATATTTTCTCCATCTGCTAATTATAAACAGCACAAGTCTGTGTTCTGCAAAAAACAGTCTGTCCAAGACCCTCCTTAAATACAAGTCTCCCCATTAGAATTTAACCATAAATGTATGAAACCATCTATTCTTGTTTTGATTGATTAGGTTGGAAATACCCTTTGAATTAATTTATTTTCTTTGTTTAATCTATTATTTAATTTATTTTATTTTGCAGCTAATAAAAAAAATGTCAAAATCATCATTGGAGATGCGCTAACTTTAATTACTTTATACTGCTGAGACATCGTGTAGTTTTAAAGAACTCATAACTATTATGAAAAACAAGAGCCTTTAACGTAATCCATTGGTGTAAAAGTATAAAATAAATGAAGTGACTTAAAAGATGTGTTTATATATAAGTACCTATTCGGAATATAACCTGTAAGATGTTTACAGTGTAAAATGTTAGGCATATTCAGAAATAATTATTAATTTAATGCATAGGACATATAATTCGATTTTTCTATGCATGAGTGACTTTCAGAGATTGCTGGTTTTATAAGTAGTATTTTTTATTACTCGTAAGTACAATTTATTCAAACATGAGCTGTAAGAAAAGTAATACTCTGACATATGAGACTTGGACACTTGACACTTGACTCACCATTTATATTTCAACCTATGACTAGGACAGTTCTATAAATAATTCACTGATTACATGTTTTCACTTTCTATTTCATTTTATTGCTTCTCTTGACCTGAAAGAGAAATTCATTTCCCCTGTGGACCATTAAAGTTATCTGAGTCTGAATCTGACAGACAGTCTAAATAATAATAATAATAATACATCACACTTATATAGCGCTTTTTTGGACACTCAAAGACGCTTCACAAACAAACAAAAAGAACAGAGAGCAAAGAAAGAGGCTCAAGAAAATACAAGCTTGAACAGGTGAGTTTTCAGTAGTGATTTGAAGTTTTGTTTTGAGTCTGAGTTCATGATGTTTTGTGGGAGTGAATTCCATAGGGTGGGGACAAATAAATATTAATGATAAATATGTTTGTTTCTCTTTAAGAGGTGAATTACAGTGTCTGTTAAAAGTCTAGAAACGCTCTTGTTTTTAACATTTTTGGGAGAAACATGCATGTTCCTTTGGTTACATTCAACAATTCAAGACATTTAACTGTATGAAGGTAAAATTTTAACCAAATAACATCATTTGTACAGATATTTGTGCAAAAACAGTAAACTTTATCCTCATTAAAAAAACAGTCACACGCTCTTGACATATAGACAGTTACTTTCTCCAAAGATACAGCTGACACACTTTTCCATTTCCTCTTGTAAAACTTGTTCATGGCAGGTTTGACATTTCTTTCTGACCTTACAATCCAATTTATCCCAGAGAAGTTCAATAGGATTTAGATTAGGTGACTGGGCAGGCTGTTCCATGATAGATAACACTCCAGCTGACAGTTTTCTCTCTGAACAGCCCTTGCAGATCTTGGACATATGTTTTTGAGTCACTGTTTTGCTGCAGGTGAAGTTGTTGTTGGAGTTTATAATAGTGGCCATGCCTTATCCACTGACCTTTAAGCTGTTTTTGTCGACCTGTTAAACTGTTTTTCCACCGTTTTGCGTGCATCAGCCCACTCAATCATTGTCTATAGCCTATTTAACAGACAAGTATTGAATGTCTCAGTTGTCTCTCTAAACCTGTTGAAAACATGAACTTGTGAAACAGAAGTGGTGTGACCCCAATTCCAAAAAAGTTGGTTTACAGTGTAAAGTAAAAAAAAAAAAAAAAAAAAAAGAATAAAATGATTTGCGAATTTTTAAACCTATATTTGAGTTTCCTATTAGAACATAGAAAACATATTGAAAGTTTAACCTGAGAAAAGATTCCTATTCAATTTGTGGTGCACTTTTTCAGTGATCGTTGAACCTCTGCCAATTTTTATTCCTGAAAGATGCTAAGTTTCCCATTCTATACCCAACTGTGTTGCCGTTTAATTAAATTATTTGCTAAATGTTCCTTCAGCTGTTTCTTTTCAGTATTACATACATTCCTAGGCTTTTATTGCCGCTGTCTCAGCTTTTTGGAGACATGTTACTGCCATCAAATTTAAAATTACCCAATTTTTTCCTTTAAATTATGCATTTCTTAAAAACATTAATAAAAACTACGTAGAACACTGAAAATAGCATTTGTTGCCTGTCCCCATTCTCTAATGCTACACTTTACCATGAAATATAATGATTAAAATACTTCAGAAATGTTATTTTTTTTGCATTGTTGTGTGACTCCATATTCCATCTATGCTTTGAATACATTTTTTTCATGAGAAATCCATAATATTTTTGTGAAAATATACATTTTACTCATGTTTTCACTCAGTCCTGTTACCCTAACACATTCTCCCCTCTGAAAAATTTGGAATACTCCACAAGTCCCATGTTCAGCAGGAAGTTACATCAGCTGGATTTTCTGAAGGCCATGGGAAGATCAAAACTAAGTTCTTTCATTTTTTTTTTCTATATATTTGATGATATTGTAACTGTGACTGAGAAGGTTAATCTCAACGCTCAGTCCTGTTACCAAAATTATTTCTTAGATGTTATTTGTTTATTTTAAAAATATATATTTTTGCAAATCACAAGAATGTGCTCAGTGTCCTCATGCTACTACCGTGAATGCCACGTGGCTGTATTTCATGAACTTGCTAATTCTGTGCGAAAAACTCATTCCTGTTACTTTCAGTCCTGTTCCTCAAATAAAGAGTAACAGGACTGAGTAACAGTAACGGGAGTGAGTAGCATCCTCTGGTTTATTGATTTATTAGTAAATTTTACTCAATATAATACTATTCACTTGATTTTAAAGTTTTACAGTTGAAATTATTATATTCATTTGGCTAGTTATGTCATAGTATATACAGCAATCTGCACGTGTCTGTGCAACCTCTAAATATTAATTAATTTGCATAAAATTTGGACTCAAGTAATTTGGCTAGATATGGAACCAAATGCAGGGTTCTAATCCAGAGAAAATGAAAAAAAAAAATTTTTGGACCACCCTAACACACACAGATACACTCATTCCTGTTACCCAATGTTAATTCCTGTTACTAAATAACTTTCTCTAAAAAATAAAGATAAACCACTGAATTTTTTTCAATTATGTGTGGTCCATTCTTCGTCCAAGTATTTAATGAATTGCATCATAAAAATTTTGATAAATTTGAGGTTTGGGTCTCCTTTAAAATGAAAAAATGACTTTGCAGTTTTAAGAAAATTACAACTTGCGTGCATGTATAGTGATTTTTTAGTCACAAATATTAATTATTTTAACATGTAACCAACCATTTCTTTAAAGTAAACACTTTGTTGAGAGGAAAAAAAAGGAATTAGTTGACAAGCTTTTAAGTGTGCTTTTTAAATGTCACATGAGTTTTGGTAACAGGGCTGAGAAAAATGCAATCATGTTCCGCTTAAAAACCTTGTAAAAAATGAAATAAAGTTGCCTGAGATGGCCCAATACACATTTTGAATAGTTAAATATGTGTGTTATTGGATTCAGTGTTGAAAAAAGATAAAAAATGAAGTTGAATTTGGAAGAGTTATAACAAGCAAATGGCACCCATTCGGTGGAATGGCCCATAAATAAAAAATACAACTTAAACTCGTCACATAAGGCTTTAATCTTCACAGCTTTAGGGTTAGTACAAAAGTTTTTTGTTTTTTTTTAACAACTTTATTAACAATAATTGAGTATACAGTACAAAATTTTAAACAAACATCACGATGTCAAAAGAGAAAAAGCATTTGAACATATAAGTTTAACCCTTTCATGCATAGTGGTCACTACAGTGGACAGCTGTTCAAAGGTGTTGTTCTGTTGTATATTTATGGATTTTGTTGGTTTATTTCCATATCAGCCAACACAGTGGACACTTATGCATCATCCCATACACTGTAATTCACACCATCACTGTAAATTTGCTGTTCTAGATAAACCTGATCTGCAGAAACATGTTGGAGTGTAAAAAAATTCCAATTGTTATTAGACTGTAATTAACCTTTTTTTTTTTTTTTTTAACAAAAGGTTTGGGTTTTTTTGGCAAATTATCTCCATGCATGTATGTTAAAATGTGAGAAAACATCAGATTAGCAGTATTAATGTTTTTATTTCATAGTTTTATGCAGTATATCAGTAAATACATGTTTCTTTGCTTCTAAAATTAAACGCATGGTGTCCAGCTGAGTGGATATTTTTGTAACGCCATGAAAAATAGGTTCATAAAAAAATTCAATCACATTGTTTGTTTGTTTTTTCATGCCTAAAGAGGATTTTAAAACACCAAGGAAAAAAAAAAATCTTGATTAAGCTTCTCATAATTAATGCATGAAAGGGTTAAAAAAAAATAATGCATAGATTTAAAAATACAACGTATAAAATACAAATAATAATAATAATAATAATAATAATAATAATAATAATAATAAAGATTTAAAAAAAATAAAAAATAAATCTGACAAATATAAGCAAATAAATGCAGCAGAGAGTTCAATCAGTATTAAAAAATTGTTTATAAATAGCCAATGTGTTATTGCTTTATTATCATTATTATTATTATTATTATTATTATTATTATTATTATTATTATTATTATTATTATTATTATAAATGAATTCTAAAGATTGAATATAATTTTCGAATTCTAACAGGAAGATTTTAAAATTCGGGTGTGTTTTGGGTTAGTACAAAAGTTAAGTGTAGGATTTTTTGTTTTTTTATATGTGTCATTATCACGGTGCAACAGGCGGAACTGCGTGTGGGGCGGGGCCAGTGACGTAAGACAACACTGGTATGTTCCAGACTGCTCTCATTTCTACCGCTCAGCTGATCGTTACGTCGCGCGCAAGGCTCAGAACGGCGAACGGGCCGACGGGTACAAACACTCACACACATATACACACACACACACACACACATACACACACATACATACACACACATATACACACACACACCGCCTACTGACGGACTGGACCGGTTGTTTCACCCGTGGAAAGGACCGCAGAAAGGTGACGGGAACTGCGGTGACGCGCGGCCGGATACATGTGCGGCGGTGGCGGACAGGCGCACTGAGGAAACCGGGGGTGTCACGATCGGCGTGGGAGCGCATTCCAAAAAAAACAAAAAACAAAAACCAACCCACTTCCACTGAAAACTACCCTGCTCGGCTATTTGCTCAGACGGTAGGTCAATAACAGCGGTAGAAGTTGCGTCTATCCCACTATCTTTCCCACTGTCTATAGATCCCGTTAGATCCAGCACAGACTGCCTATACGCCCAACTTCACCATATTAGGAGATATTTTGTCCCTAAATATGTCAATCCTGAGTTGATGTGTACAATTCTTACTAAAAAACCATGTGTGTGTGGACTCAGGCTGGTGTAGGCCTACTGTCTGGGCAGCAGCAGTTGTGTGTTACATGCCATGACGCTAGAAATAACATAGTAGTAATACCAGTGTGAACGCATGGCTGCTCCCAGGAGGCATGAAAAGTTAAGTTTAGTTATTTTACTTCAGTTTGGAAGTCCCCTAAGGCCTATCAGTTGCAGCCCACTAATGAGATAGGAATGAAGGTTAACATCCTGTGGTTAGAATGTATTCATGGAAGTGGTGTCATTTAAATGGACAACACTTATTTTATTGAAGAAATGACATGACAATACAATACATAACTTTATTTACAGTGCATCTGTTTGTTATCACACATATGTGGTGAAATTAAAGTTGTACAATATTCTTTTAAACAGATGATACTCTCATGAAATACACAAAATAGAAAATTCTTTACTTGAACCCGTAAATGAAATGAACTTTTCTCTCTATTTAACCTGCCCTAAGTGATTTATCACCATTTATTATAATAATATCCTCTGTAAAACTGTATTTTACACCAATTATTTACATCTGAGGTGAAATTAAAGTTGTACAATATTCTTTTAACCCTCCGGTATCTCGTCCAGCAAGGCCCTTACTAAGTACCAAGTGTGCCTTTTTGGCACACTTGTGGAATAATGTCAAAAAAATTTTCACACAGTTTGTTTTTAATTCTTTCACACTTTTTTCTATTTCATCAACTTGAGCTATAAATAAAAATACCAAATACTCAATAATTGTCACATTTTTTAACCCTTTAAATGCCGTGTTTGTAATGTAAACAAACCTTTTTTTTTTTTTTTTGGGATGCAAAAAATTAAAAAAAACTTTTTTTCAATATACTACATAAAAAGTGGATCACATATTATTTGATTTTTTTCATCCTGGCATATGTCAATGATTAACTCCAACATTGGTTAATTTGCATTATTATTTTTGGCGCTAGGTCAAATGTTCAAAAATACTAGCAGCTGTCACCAAGTGTGCGGAAAATGCACACATGTAGATCAAACTATTAAATATTATATTTTGATTTATTTTTTTGCGCTAATTTGATTTTATTTTTGTAAATCAAGCTCAGCCCAAATCATACATATCAAATGGAAGAAATAGTGCGTTTTAGGCACAACTGGGAGACAGATGCTAGTCTTGTAATTTTCTTTTGTTTACAATGTGTAAATTTTAGTTGGTGGCCAGAATTTTAAAGATCATGCAAAAATGAACAACTTTTGAATTCTAACCTTATTTAAATTGTGAAAAATAATATGAAGTTTTTTAAAACAAAGTGCAAAGTGTGCCTAAAAGGCGCACCCGGATACCGGAGGGTTAAACAGATGATACTCTCATGAAATACACAAAATAAGTGATTCTTTACTCAAACCCATAACTGGCAGTTCCCAAATGAATTTTTCTCTCTATTTGACCTGCCCTAAGTGATTTATCACCGTTTATTATAATAATATCCTCAAAATTTGGATTTTTTTTCAGTTGAAATCATCTCTTTTCCTGTGTTTAACGGACTGATCATGTAGATGTTCATAAAAGCTCAGAGTAAAGTCAAAGGTTATTTTATCAAAACACAAAAATCTGAAGAGATAGTGGCTTTTTCAGTGAAATATATCATTCATTGAACATAAACTAAGTGTCTCCATCCACCGTCATTGATCCAACTCTGTGGGTTTTACTGTGAATCAATGTTGTAGAAGATGACGGTGTTTCCATGGTAACTACGGAGCCTCTGAACGTCCAAATGGGTCATATCTGATGACCAGGAAAAGATGACAAACTGTATTTTACACCAATTATTTACATCTGAGGTGAAATTAAAGTCGTACAGTATTCTTTTAAACAGATGATACTCTCATGAAATACACAAAATAGAAAATTCTTTACTCAAACCCATAAATGAAATGAACTTTTCTCTCTATTTAACCTGCCCAAGTGATTTACCACCATTTATTATAATAATATCCTCAAAATTTGGATTTTTTTTCAGTTGAAATCATCTCTTTTCCTTCTCTTTTCCTATAATCATTTGCAAAAAGAAACAAACAAAAAATTGCTTTTTCAACAGTATCATGATATATTGTGATATATCGTATCATGATCTTAGTATTGTGATTTGTATCGCATCGCCAGATTCTTGCCAATACACAGCCTTAGTTGAAATCATCTCTTTTCCTATGTTTAATCGACTGATCATTTAGCTGTTCCATAAAAGCTCAGAGTAAAGTCAAAGCTTATTGTATCAAAACTCAAAAAATGAAAGAAAAAGCGACTTTTTTAGTAAAATATATCATTAATTGAACATAAATTAAGTGTCATCATCCACCGTCGTTGATCCAACTCCATGGGTTTTACTGTGAATCAATCTTGTAGAAGATGACGGCATTTCCGTGGTAACTACGGAGCCTCTGAACGTCCAAATGGGTCATATCTGATGACCAGGAAAAGATGACAAACTGTATTTTACACCAATTATTTACATCTGAGGTGAAATTAAAGTTGTACAATATTCTTTTAAACAGATGATACTCTCATGAAATACACAAAATAAGTGATTCTTTACTCAAACCCATAACTGGCAGTTCCCAAATGAATTTTTCTCTCTATTTAACCTGTCCTAAGGGATTTATCACAATTTATTATAATAATATCCTCTGAATTTAGCATTTTTCCAGTTGAAATCATCTCTTTTCCTATGTTTAATTGACTGATCATGTAGATGTTCATAAAAGCTCAGAGTAAAGTCAGAGGTTATTACATCATCAAAACACAAAAAAACTGAAGAAAATGTGACCAGATACGATGAAAACCCCTAAGAAACAACTTTTAGAGTCGATGAAAGAGACTAAGTGATAAAAACTAGAAGCCCTGTTGTTGTTTTCACCCCTGGACACAGCTCTAAATGAAAACAATAGAGTTTGATGCTGAAATGGGAGCATTTCTTCTACATGGGTGAGTTTGATTGTCAGGCTTATGAAGGTATGAAGTATAGTGATGTTATTATCTGTGTTGAGTTGCTGGTTGTTGATCCACGGTTCAGACTAAACTGTGACAGTTCTGACTGTGTCTGGATGATTCCAAACAGACATTTAGTGCAGCTACCGACAACACAAACTATACAGAAAATGGAAGTGATTTGTGGTTTTACTGTGGCTGTTTTCTGTCTAAAAACAGAGCTCAGCTAACAGCTATAATGTAAACTATCAGCTGATGCAACATGAGATGATTATAAGACAGTGTTATTTTGAGTGACTGTCAAAATAAGTGGTCATGAGTTTCAGCTTGAAGAAAAAAAATTGATAACATAACATAACGTAGCATAGCATAGCATAACATATCATAACATAACATAACATAACATAACATAACATAACATAACACACCATGACATGCCATATCATACCGTAATGTAACGTAACGTAACGTAACATAACACGCCGTGCCATGCCATACCATACCGTACCGTAACGTAACGTAACGTAGCATAACATAACATAACATAACACGCCACGCCGTACCGTAACATAACATAATATAACGTAACATAACATAACATAACATAACATGACATAACATAATATAACATAACATAGCATAACATAGCATAGCATAGCATGACATAACATAACATAACATAACATAACATAACATAACATAACACACCATGCCATGCCATACCATACCATACCATACCGTACCGTACCATAACATACCGTAACGTAACGTAACGCAGCGTAACATAACATAACATAACATAACATAACATAACATAACATAACATAACATAACATAACATGCCATGCCATGCCATGCCATACCATAGCATGATACAGATGTGTGTAAAGAATGAGCCTTATACTTCACCCTGCTGTCAATAATTTGGAATATTAATACTACATATAAGCCCTTTAAAAACTCACTCATATGTTTTTAATTATTATGGCTTTTGTGCCAGTAAGACAGGACAATATAGTATAAGGTCAGCTCTAACATATGCAATAAAACTGGAGTAAAGGAGACGTCTGAATGAGCCAAGTACTCTTTGTGAACTATCTGAACAATCAAAATAAGTATAAACAGATGTAAGTGAATAGTGTGTGTATTGAGCCTTTAGTTCCAAAAAAAAAAAAAAATGCTAAACATGCTTGTCCACTCAGTGTAAATAACAGTAGAAATATTATATCGACTTAACAGTTGTGCTTTCCTTTTAGGGTGGTGAGGAGAGACCTGAGGCAACATGGTAGATTACTATAACATCTTGGGAGTGTCCAGAGCAGCATCCCAGGACGACATCAAGAAGGCGTAAGTATCTGAAGGGTTTCTCATGTGTTAGTGTAAGAACACACTCTGTCTGGTGTATTTAGGCATATTTTGTCAGGACAAGTTAAATACTGGTAAATATGAACGAGACCACTATATTTATTAATTAAAAATATTGAACAAAATACATTGTGCCTTTGTTTCAGACTATAATATTAGAAAATAGGTTTTAGATATGATATTTAAGTTACAGTAAAGTTGTTGTGTGGCTACAAGGGGGCCATTTATCAGTATATTTTAACAGTATGTGTTCATATTTACGCACATTTTATCCAATTACTGTAGAGTTTTTCTCAAAAGATACATTATATGGACAGATATATTGGGACATATCACACCTACAGCTTATAAGACTTCCCATTCCTGTTGAAATATTATCAGGATAAAAATGTCCATGTCAGTAATTATCATGATAAATGTCAAATCAGTATTTCTTCATATTTAAAGGTTAACTTCTGTTCCTGAGTGAGTGTAGAAGATACCAGGGGGTTAATTGTGGTTTTAAATGATTATTTATACTCATAAAATGACATATATTTCACAAAATATAAGTAGAACATTAAAATGACTCTAATGATTGTAAAAATGTTAACAGTGAATAAAAAAAAATGTAGAATTTTGTCTAGTACACTTTATTTATTCAGTATTTGGATTTTAATCTTTTATTTATCCAGGAAGGTCCCTCTTCTTCCAGGCAGCAACTAACAGTTTCACTTTAAAAACAGTTTCACGTTTTAGAATCAAGGCCTGATATCTCATCATCATAACTTACAAAGTGAAACCATACCCCTTTTTATACATGTATTTATTTAATTATTTTTAAATGATCGTTGATTACGTATCAGACATACAAAAATGGATGTTGACAAGTATTCAAGTCACTATTAGTTATATTGTCTGTCAATTATTATCTTGTTATTTACTTTTATTGCTGTTTGAAAATTCAGAGGTGGTCGGGGGGTGGGGGGGGTCGGCTTGTTGTTTTGGGGGTTTATGCTTAGGGGAGACCCACACACTGTTACCAATTCATGTCAGAAAAGATATGTAATGTGTTCAAAATTTAATAAAGATATAAGTTTAAAAAAGAAAAAAAAGATCCACATGAGCAAATCAAGCTAACAGAAAAAAAAACAAACCAGCTAAAATGAAAAACTCCAAACATTTCTGGAAAAATGATGGATAAACACAGTTGAGAAGAATTCAGACCTTGAGTATTTGGACCTGAGTAAACACATCTCAAACAGAAATGTTCACTGTATAATATTCTTGAAAATCTATTTTGGTTTCAGAACCGAAATGTCTTTTTTTTTGTTGTTATTGTTTATTTAGGTACAGAAAACTGGCCCTGAAATGGCACCCAGACAAAAACCCAGACAATAAGGAGGAAGCAGAGAGGAAGTTTAAAGAACTGGCAGAGGCCTATGAAGTTCTGTCTGACAGTAAGTCTTTGGAGGTTGAACAGTTTGATGCTGTGAGTCATTAATCTCTTGCCAAAGTGCTGACTCTCGGTTACGAAACCCCAAAATGGAGCAGTAGTCAGTGTTTCATTTTCCATTACAAAGAAATCCATCATTCTTTTCTTCTTGTGCAGAAAGTAAACGTGATGCTTATGACAGATATGGAAATGACAACATGCGACACACAGGTAAACAAAAATACTGAATGGTTAATTTTTGTAAAAACTGAGCATCTTCTTTTTTTTTTTTTTTTCAATTCTCTTTTTATTGGTATTTTCATGGTTCACATATTTATTCATATAGCATTTCACCATTCTCATCCATTCATCTGAAAATTACAAATTAATCTCACATCAATACTTCCATGACTCCACTAACCATACAAAATAAGGAAAAACTGAGCGCTTTCATACTTTACTCACCTGACCCTGATGCTTTCATTTCACAGGTTCCTCAAGCTCAGACTTTTCTTCAGATTTGCCAGGATTCACCTTCACATTCCGGAACCCAGAGGAAGTGTTCAGAGAGTTTTTTGGTGGCCAGGATCCATTCGCTAACTTCTTTGGTGAGTCGAAGGCTACGTTCAGACAGCAGGTCTTAATGCACAGTTCGGATTTTTTGGTGAAATCTGATTTGTTTTCATATTTCACATTAAATAAGATAAGATAAGATAAGATAAGAGTTTATTGATCCCACCATGGGGAAGTTTAACAGTTTACAGCAGCAATATGCAACACACCTGTGCAAAAGAAAGGCAGGTAGAAATAAATGTTCTTAAAGTGCAAAAATTTAAGTATAAAATTTAAAGATATTTACATATTTACATTGTGATTGCACATATACATGATGTGATATGGGGGTGGTGAAGGGTCGCTGTGTACAGTTACACAGTCTGATAGCTGTGGGAAGGAATGACCTGTGGAAGCGCTCCTTGCACAGGGGATGTAAAAGTCTGGTGCGACTTCTATCAGTTTTGAGTATGAACTGAATGCGACCCTGAAGTGACCCGCAATCACAAAAGAGGTCCTGACATAATACGTGACCACGCAGGCACACACTGTGCTTATGGAAATAAATATGGAGGGACGAAGAATTTTGACGTTTGTCGCATTTCAATGATGTAAAGGTCGGATAAATGTGACCTGGCTGTTCAGACTGAAGTCACGTTGCAAAATATCAGATACATATCAGATTTAGGACCACGTATGAAAGTGGCCTGGGTCGGATTTGAAAAAAAATCGTATTTGTGTTGTTCAAACTGTCTTTAACAGATCGGATACAGGTCGCATATGGGCAAAAAAATCGGATTTGGGCCACATTTGCCTGCAGTCTGAACAAAGCCTAATATAGTCTTAAAAAGTCTCAACCCTTTGTAGGTCACTTATAGAAATAGTCTGAAGTTTCAACCTTATGCCGCATTTCCACTATGTGGTACCGGCTCGACTCGACTTGGCCTTTTTGCATTTCCATTACGAAAAAGGACCGGGAATCTGGTACCCAGTACCTGGTACTAGTTTTTTGGTATCACCTCCACCGAGGTTCCAAGACTGGGGAACAGATACTAAAACGTGATGTGTAAAAACTTCTGGAAACTCATTGGTCAGAGAGTTGTCTCTGTGACCCGCTGTTTTATAAAAAAAACAGATGCAGAAGTTGACAGTAAATATTAGGCCTGTAACGGTACACGTACCTAACCGAACCGTTTCGGTACGCACCTGTTCGGTTTGGTACACAGCTGTACCGAAATGGCACAGTATGATGAGAAAAAGAAAAAGGAATGAAAGACGTCGTTCGATGCGGAACTTTAAATCCACTCAAGTTCCACACGGACATATTGAAGGACGCACACATTGACCCGAAATATGAAATAGCAGCTGATATAAGGTTTAAAAAAAACAACAAATATGACGTCAACCTGGAAGGAAGAGACTGAAGACCCTCCACCATCATTATAGTCCAGTTTAGGATCACATCAGGTCCCGGTGAAAGACAACAACAGGGTAAGAGACGTTAATAAGACAGATGCTATTTGCCCCATATGATCTACGGTAGTTCTAAAACACACTAGCTCTGTCTGTCTGTCTCTCTCTCTCACGCATGCTGTATAATAGAGGAATAGAACCCGGAGTTGAACATTGAAAGGATGTAAAGTTTCACTTTCGTTTCACGCCAGCGTTACTTATGGACCGTTATGTAATGGAAAAGTGCAATACTAATGTTTAAAATACATTTAGTAATATTAATAATTTATTTTATTTTCTATTTGATTCATAGCTCCAGAATTATACTATTCCTGTTTTTCTATATTCTATTGTATCAAACAATTGGGGGGGAAATGTTCAAAAATTCATAAATGTATTAAAGACATTTTGAGGGGTTTTCTTTCTTCCTGTACCGAACCGAAAAAAAAACCAAACCGTGGCTTTCAAAACCGAAAACGTACCGAACCGAAAATTTTGTGTACCGTTACAGGCCTAGTAAATACAGGGGTAGGTTAATTCACATGATGACAGCCCGCAAAATTACAACATGGTTTGTGGAGGAGATTCAGATGTAAAAATTCAGCATGAGCTTGTCGAGACAACACACAACGAGTGAGTTTTTCAACTCTCTAAGCAGACGACATGGACGTAACGTGCCGCATCACTGTGACGTCCAGGTACTGTAAAGTCGGAGGTATCCTGCAATGGAAACGATCTCCAGGAATAGGACCTGGTACCAGAGTCGAGCCAAGCCGAGCCGAGCCAGATCCATTTAGTGGAAACACAGCATTAGTGTGTTATTGGAGGACATAACAAGACTTTATTACTTTTGTTAAATTAAAAAAATATTATTGTTATGTAGAAAATCAAGGTTAATGAAGTTACCATATTTGGTTCCTTACTTATAAGAAAAAAAAAAAAAAATCTAATAAGTAAATATAAAAATACAAGAAAACACATGTAAGGTGAAAGGAACATGTTTATTAGAACATTAGAACATGACTTATCTACCATTAGTCCAACAGAAGTGCTGATCCAGACCCCTGTCCACATCCACATTATCCCTTTGAACATCATTCCTTACATTAGTACCATTACTTCATGGTACCTAACAAAGCAGGTACTCTCACTGTTCATGCAGAGGTGGACCTTACAGACCCTGTAGACCACATTGGACCTGAGATTGTTGACTCACTCTCCTCACTGGAACTATTGCTGTCACTGTTTTGTAATGCGTGCGGAAATTACCAAAAATAGTCACTTGCCCGATAAAGGGTTAAGGTCATGAATTTACAAATCTGCATTTAATACCTTAAAAAGTCTTTAAAAGGTATTAATTGGAGGACATATTCAAAATTTTTTATTGTTATGTAGAAAATCAAGGTCAATGAAGTTACCATATTTGGTTCTTTACCTGTAGGTGGCAAAAAAAAAAAAAAAAAAAAATCTAATAAGTATGTATAAAAAAATACAAGAAAAACACATGTAAGGTGGAAAGAACATACCTTCAGACCACATTAGACCTGAGATTGTTGACTCGCTGTCCTCACTGGAACTGTTGATGTCACTGTTTTGTAATGCATGCGGAAATGACCAAAAATAGTCACATGCCCGATAAAGGGTTAAAGAACAAATTTCCAGCGGAATATTTAAATCACTACAGTAATTATTACTTGTTTAAATCTGGGTGGGTATTGTGAGTATTCTAATAAAACATGCTTTTTCATTTATAACAACACAACATCCCGTCTTCCCTTACAGTCCATTTTTATTCATTTTTCTATTTTTTTTTCTCCCTCTCAGATGATTTCTCAACGTTCGGTTCATCCTCACGCCTCGGCCCCAGTCGCTTCTTCTCTTTTCCTTCAGCAGGAGGTAAACAGCTGCAAACAGTGTTGTGCAGTTTAAAAAAATGACACTGCAGGAGATCATATTGTGAAAACTGTGTTAAGAGTGTTGGCCCCAGAGGACCTGGTTCATATTTTCTTCTCTTCTCCAGTCGACTTCACATCCTTCTCTACTTTGGGTGGTCTGGATGGGATGGACAGCATGGGTGGAGGGAGGAGCAACTTCAAATCTGTGTCTACATCCACTCGGGTTATAAATGGAAAACGCACAACCACAAAAAAGTATGTACTGTAGTGTTTTTGTCTGGAAATCACTGTGCATAGGAGATGTAATATTGTAAATGTACTGAAAAATAATATCATTAGTATTCAGCTCCATATGATACTGCAGATACTGAACGTCTTACATTATTGGTTCTATTTTCTGCTTATGGTCTAATACACATTACATAAAAATGTCATTTAACTGCAAACATGAAGCTGAATAACATGTTAATTTTAGATTAGATTAGAGACTTTACTGATCCCACAACAGGGAAATTCAATTCATGATGGAGACAGCAGCAGAATAAAGTGTAAGAAAAATGTGCAAAAGACAAGCAATATTTAAATATTTAAAATGTATCTAAATTTTAAAAACATTCAGTCATTTTAAATGAATGGGAAAAGGATAAATCTGGATGTGGATGTTTTTCTAATTGATTGAATGCGGTTCTGCTTTGAGAGTCTTTTAAGGAACATTGTTGTTATACTTTTAGTACCTTTTAAAATAATGGTGGTGTTTTATATGTATGTTCTTATTTTAAAGTATTATGTATAGTTTTAGAACTGATTTTCATTGTGTTTTATGTATATTTTTAGTGTGGATGGTTGGCTGTGATTTCTATTTTGTGCAACCTCTGCTGCTGTTGCTGCTGTCTTTGCCAGGACAGACTGTAAAATATAAAATAATAATAATAATAATAATAATAATAATAATAATAATATAATTGTTGAGCTCGTAGTACTCTCTCCTTCTTCTGACATGTTTCAATAAGAAAGACAGGTATTTTCTTCTTTGTTTCACTTTTATTGAAATGTATAAAAGGAGGACATTTCTCATATTCTAGCGGGAGGCAAAGTGAGGAAGTGAGGTCATCAGCCGGAAGTACAGAACATTGACCTTCAACTTACAAGTGTACAAAATATAAAGTGCATTTACAAGAAAAAATAAGTAACAGAAGAAAAACAAACAAGTCAAAATTTGCATAAATAATATTTGTACATGAGAACATAAATCTAACAACAATAATAATAATAATAATAATAATAATAATAATAATAATAATAACAACAGCAATAGGGGTGTGTATTGGCAAGAGTTGGGTGATATGATACGAGTCACAGCACTAGGATCACGATAAGATAGATCACGATATATCATGATACTGTTAAAAAGGCAATTTTTGTTTGTTTCTTTTTTAAAAATTATTATTTCCTTGAAGAACTGAAATTACACCCGAAATATGCACAAATACTAAATACATTTTTATTTGATCACAACAGGATCTGGTGCTATATCACAAAATATTCCTGTGTTAAAACTTAAATTATGTTTTACAGAGATTACAGTTTAAGATCCTGCTCAAATGTTCATATTGTATTAGTTCATAACTGACATTGTGCAATCCCAACTAAAGAACTAACATCTGCCTCTGAGACAGTAAAAAGTGCTTTTCGGATGTTTCAAATAACCATTATTTAATAAAACAGTGTTAAACAATAATAAATACAATACAAACAAAAAAGAAAAACAAAAATGAACTTCCACAATATCTGCATTTGAATAAATACCTAAAAATATCGATACAGTACTTTTTAATATTGATACAGTATCGCGAAATGAACTATCGCGATATATTGCAGAACCCATATTTTCTTACAACCTTAGCAATAAGTAATAAAACTCTAATGACTATATACATATTTACAACAGAGTTAAGAATTTCAGTTCAGTTCAGTCAGTTTATTTCTTGTATGAAATTGTCCAGAATTAACAGACGGTAATCTGCAGCACGACACTGATTACAAGGAAAAACTAGACCATATCGGCTGAAAAGGCATTGGTTGAAACTGTAGATTATTACACCGACCCTTTGTACATATTGAAACAAACATCTCTGTAGGTTAAAGCAACCCTGAAACAAAATAAATCATTTTCTGTACAGTTTCATGAATATTTAGCTTGGTATTTATTTAAATTAAAGATAAATAAAGGAAACTAAAACACAATTTACAAGTGTTATATTAAAAAAACAACATTTATTATAGTCATACATCAGTTTTATGTTTGTTGTTATTAAAAATGTTTGAGTATGTAAATGGAATCACAGGTTGTTATGTTAAATATTTGCTGTTTTTGTGCATTTCCTGTTTTATTTCACTGCAGCTTTAACTTTGGCCTCATTGAACCGACTGTTTCATAGTCAAATTCCAATTGTTGAACTGATACTGTCGTTGCTGTGATTCATCTCACACTTTGACCTTTGAGATTAGATAAGACTATTCAAAGGTCAAAAATCTACAGAAACAACAAGAAGAGACAGATGAAGGTGTTTCGGTTTCAGTTTCTAAATATGTGTTTGTCTTGTTTTTAGGATAAAGGAGAACGGACAGGAACGAATAGAGATCGAAGAGGATGGTGTGTTAAAGTCTGTCATGATAAACGGTAAGAACACACACTATCTGGTGTTTTGAGGCATATTTTCTCAGGACACGTTAAATACTTATAAATATGAACTAGACCACTATATTTATTAATTAACCCTTTCATGCATGAATTATGAGAGCCTTAATTAAGATTTTTTTTCTGAGTGTTTTTATTCCTCTAGGCAATAAAAAAAAAACAATGCAATTGACATTTTTATGAACCTATTTTTCATGGAGTTGCAAAAATATCCATTCAGCTGGACACCATGCATTTAATTTTTGAAGCAGAAAAACATATTTACTGATATACTGTGTGAAAACTATGAAATAAAAACATTTTTAATGCTGCTAATCTGATGTTTTCTCACATTTTAACATACACTAATACAGGTCATTACTCACTTCATGGAGATAATATGCAAAAAAGAAACCATTTTGTTGAAAAAAAAACAAAAAAAAACACCCAAAAACCTGTTAATTACAGTCTAATAACAAGAACAAGCACTTGATTTACTCTCAAACATGTTACTGCAGATCAGGTTTATCAAAACAGCAAAGTTACAGTAATGGTATGAATTGCAGCGTATGGGATGATGCATAAGTGTCCACTGTGTTGGCTAATATGGAACTAAAACATCAAAACCCATGAATATACAAGAGAACAGCTGTAGAATACCTGTCCACTGTAGTGACCACTGTGCATGAAAGGGTTAAAAATATTGAACAAAATGCATTAGCCCTTTGTTTCAGACCATATATTAGAAAATAGCTTTTATATATGATATTTAAGTTACAGTAAAGTTGTTGTGTAGCTACAATTGTGCAATTTATCAGTATATTTTATCAGTATATGTTCATATTTACACACATTTTATCCAATTACTTCAGAGGCTCCTAATGTTTTCCAGTTAAAGAACCAAAAAATACATTATATGGACAAAAATATTGGGACATATCACACCTACAGCTTATAAGACTTCCCATTCTTGTTGAAATATTATTATGTTAATGTCAGTTGTTATCATGATAAATGTCAAATCAGTCATTTTTTCATGTTTAAAGGCTAACTTTTGATAGATACCAGATGGTTAGTTGTGGTTTGAAATGATTATTTATAGTAAGAACATGACAAATATTTCACAAACTATGTGTAGAACATTAAAATGACTGTAATGATTAAAAATATCAAGGTTAATTAACATTAAGTAAAATAAAGTTGAATTTTCTTTTTCAAATGACAGTGTGACAGAAATGAAGAATGTTTTTGCAATGATATTCATCACAAACTAAAATTATATCATGTCATTTGTCATTGTAGTTCTGTAGCCCAGCCCCCTGTTAGCAGTAAAATACCTGAATAATGTAAATATTGTATCTCTGTGTACCCAAATTTACAAAATTATGTCACAAATTCCATCTTTTATATTGTTTTTTTTTTAATTCAGAGTCAGAATCAGCTTTTTTCACCAAGTACATAAACACATACAGGGATTTCTCTCTCATATATGATAAATACAACAGAGATATCTGCTTATATACTTATTGTTACTTCATTTTTTTTGTCTGTATCATTTTCATCTCTATGACTAAAACCTCTCCTCTATATTTCTTATGGTATCGTTGAGGTCAACTTCTTCAACAACTGTAATTCAGAAAATTAATTCACATTTCATAGTATTCTTATGTATTTTACTCTGACAGGTAACACATCCATTAACCCATAAAGACCGAGAGCAACCTTTGTGGCAGTTCACAGATGTTTTTTTCTTTCTTAAGTGATTTAACACCATTCATTGTAATATGGTCGTCTGTGTTTTGCTTTTTTAAAATGAAAATGAGGTATTTTCCTATATTTAATTTACGGATTGTGTAGATGTTCATGAAAGTGCAGATTAAAGTTGACAGTTATTATATCATAAGCAGACAAAACTGAAGAAAAACTCACATTTTCAATAAAATATATCATTAACTGAACACAAACAAGTGTCTCCATCCACTGTCATTGATTGAATTCCATGGGTTTTACTGGTGAATCAATGTTGTAGAAGATGACGGTGCTTCCATGTTCACTATGGAGCCTCTGAACGTCCAAATGGGTCATATCTGATGACCATGAAAAGATGACAAACTGTATTTTACACCAATTATTTACATGTATTGATAAGAGTAGTGGATCAGCAGGTATTAAACAGTTTAGATCAGTAGATGATTTTGGTCGATGACAGATGTTTGGGTCTTTTACCTCCTAAGACCCAGGAAATGTCAGCAAAGTACAAGCTTTTTTTGTTTTATATTAAATAAGTCCAATCCAATCCAACTTTATTTGTAAGCACTTCAGAACAACTGCAGTGGACCAAAGTGCTGTACAGAAGAATAATTAAAACCAAAACAGGAGAATAAAATACAGAATAGATTAAGAAGCCATACAATTAAAAACAATATAAATAAATAAATAGATAAATAAATAAGAATAGAATAGAATAGAATAGAATAGAATAGAATAGAATAGAATAGAATAGAATAGATAAATAAGAACAATAAACCACTACCAAATAAAACACAGAATAAATAAGTGCCTATACTGTAAACATCATGATGCAACAGTTTGTTTCAGATGCAGTTTTTAAAATTTTTATGGAATGTCCTTTGTGGTGGACATTTTTCTTTTCTTTTTTTTTGTATAAAGTTGTGAAACTCTTGTCCACAAATGTTGACAGAAAACCCATAGCTGGGTCTGAAGAGGTTATGTGTTAAAAACAGTTCTGTGATCCTTTGTGGGTCCGTAGTCTAAGTTGATAATAGTAGATTTACTGGATTGTTGTGTTGTCGACAGGTGTGGAGGATGAAATGGCTCTTGCGCTGGAGCTGAGCCGAAGAGAAGGCCGTCCCCATGTCTCACCTCAGAAACCACGTCTCCAGCAAAACAGATCTCCCGCCGAGTCCCGCTCCAGCCCTTTCTCTGCAGCCACGCAACGGTCATTTAGCTCCGCCCCGTTCTACAACTACGGCGGGACCGTGGGAGGCAGCGAGGATGATGAAGATGACGAAGAGCTGCAGATGGCTCTGGCATGCAGCCTGTCAGAAATGGAGGCCCAGCAGAATGCGGCTGCCACCGACTACATATCAGGTGCTCGGGGCGGGGTCAGAGTCAGAGTCACGAAGGTTAAAGGTGCCAACCGGGAAGCTTGTGAAAAGGGTTTTAATGAAGGGAAACCTGACGAGGTGCAGTTTAATATGAGCTCAGGGTCCGGGGGTCAAGGGGAAAGGGAGGTAAAGGGAACCAGGGAACCAGGCTCGTCTCCAGAGTCGTCCTCATCCGCTAATACCACACCACAAAGCCAGTACAGTGGAGAAGAGGCCGCCCCCAAAGATAGGGACGACAGTTTGAAGAAGAAAAAGTGTGGATGTGTCGTGTGCTAATCCAGGCTGTGTGTGTTTATTTTGGATGCCTTAATCTTTATACAGAAGTGAAAAAAAAGTTTGCAGACACCCTTAAAATTTGACACAGTCTCAAATATTATCATTAAATTTTTTTATGTTTCTAAAGGTGTGGCTGCTTCAGACAGACACAAACTACTGCAAATGATTTTTAAGAAGAAATAACAAAACTGAATTCTTGACCGTTTCAACACATCATGCCCTGGATGTGTGCCATTCATTATCTTACTGAAATATTCAGTTTTGACCTCGATGGAACAGAGCATGTGCAGAAGGGAGCATGTGGGTTTGGAGAATGGAACGATATTTGGCAGAGTTCAGTGACTTAAGAGTGATTCTTAACCTATAAAAGACCCAGAGCTACTTTTGTGCCAGTTCCCAAATGAATTTTTCTCTCTATTTAACATTTCTTAAATAATTTATCAACATTTACTACAATATGATTCTCTGCATTTTGCAGTGTTTTAGCGAAAATCAGGTATTTTCCTATATTTAATTCACTAATCATGTAGATGTTCATAAAAGCTCTAATTAAAATTGGGGGCTATTATATCAGAAACAGAGAAAACGGAAGAAAAAGTGACTTTTTCAGCAAATCTGTCAATTGAACATATCCTTAAAATTTTACACAATCTTAAAAACAGGGTGGGGAAGCAAAATTTACAATGAACATTTAGTTGTTTTTTCTCAGCAGGCACTACGTCAATTGTTTTGAAACCAAACATATATTGATGTCATAATCATACCTAACACTATTATCCATACCTTTCAGAAACTTTTGCCCATATGAGTAATCAGGAAAGCAAACGTCAAAGAGTGTGTGATTTGCTGAATGCACTCGTCACACCAAAGGAGATTTCAAAAATAGTTGGAGTGTCCATAAAGACTGTTTATAATGGAAAGAGGAGAATGACTATGAGCAAAACTATTACGAGAAAGTCTGGAAGATACTATTAAAGAAGAATGGGAGAAGTTGTCACCCGAATATTTGAGGAACACTTGCGCAAGTTTCAGGAAGCGTGTGAAGGCAGTTATTGAGAAAGAAGGAGGACACATAGAATAAAAACATTTTCTATTATGTCAGTTTTCTTGTGGCAAATAAATTCTCATGACTTTCAATAAACTAATTGGTCATACACTGTCTTTCAATCCCTGCCTCAAAATATTGTAAATTTTGCTTCCCCACCCTGTATTATCATGCAATATTTGCAGAAAAATCTTTTTTGTGTTTCTAAAGGTGTGGCTGCTTCAGACAGACACAAACTACTGCAAATGATTTTTAAGAAGAAATAACAAAACTGAATTCTTGACAGTTTCAACACATCATACCCTGGATGTGTTTCATTCATTATCTTACTGGAATATTCAATTTTGACCTCGATGGAACAGAGCATGTGCAGAGGGGAGCATGTGGGTTTGGAGAATGGAACAATATTTGGCTCTGCATTTTGCATTATTTCAGTGAAAATCAGGTATTTTTCTGTATTTAATTCCCTAATCATATAGATGTTCATAAAAGCTCTGATTAAAATTGAAGGTTATTAGATCAGAAACAGAGAAAACTGAAGAAAAAGTGACTTTTTCAGCAAATCTATCATTAATTGAATATAAACCAAGTGTGTCCATCCACGGTCATTGATCCAACTCTATGTTGTGGAAGATGACAATGTTTCCACGTTCACTACGGAGCCTCTGAACATCCAAATGAAAATATGATAAACTGTATTTTACACCAATTATTCACATGTATTGATAGGATTAGTGGATCAGTAGGTATTAAACAGTTTCGATCAGTAGATGGTTTTGGTCAAAGGTGGATGTTTGGGTCTTTATGGGTTAATGCAGTATCTTACAAACGCATGGTGTGTCCTAAAACTTTTTTCCACTACTGTTCTAACATCAGTGTTCTACCAAAAGACGCAGTGTGTTCGCATGATCCTAAGCCTTTTCCAAAATCCTAACATCTCTAAAAGACATAATAAGTCATCTTCGATAGGGTTTGTGGAACTGGTTGACCAGCATTCGATTATTAAATGTTGATAATATAATATAATAATGATTTGTAACAGAAAAAACTGTCACAATTGACTACTTATGACCTTAACTAACCTTAAGATAATAACCATGTAAAATCGGGGTCAGAGTACTAAATAGCAATTTAATTCCTGGTGTAGTCCTTATTTTAATTTTTTTATTATATATTTTTTTCCCTCAAAGTCAGCAATTTCAGTTGACAAAGTTCACATTAGTCACTACATTACCTGAGTTCAGTTCTGTCCACATTGATAGTTTGTAAAATGTCCTAAATCAGGGGTGTCAAACTCATTTTAGTTCAGGGGCCACATTCAGCTAAATTTGATCTGAAGTGGGCCGAATCAGTAAAATAATAATATATAAATAATGTCAACAACAAACTTTTCTCTATGTTTAAGAACGAAAAAAGTAAATTTACATTAGGAAAACGTTTACATCTACAAACTATCCTTTCAAACAATGTGAATAGCATGAAACTGAAAACATAAGTGTAATTTTAACAATATTATGCCTCAATTTATCATTTACACGTGTACATTATAACTTATAGATCACAGTGGATCTACAAATACACAAAACATTTAGTAACAAGCAGAATATTGTTAAAATTGTACTTATTTCTCTTAAGACATTTCAGGTTCATGTTTGTTCAGGTTATTCACATTTTTTGTGAAATTATACTTTGTTTTAGTGTAAATACATGAAAATATTTACATTTACAAAGAAAAAAAATTTGGAGTTGTCATTATTTATATGTTATTATGATAGTATTTTACTGGTCTGACCCACTTGAGATTGAATTGGTCTGAATGTGGAACCTGAACTAAAATATCGTAGTGTAATTTTTGCTTTTCACAAATTCATCCCAAGGGCCAGGCTGGACCCTGTGGCTGGCCGGTTTTAGCCCCCGGACCACATGTTTGACACCTGTGTCTTAAATACTGATTATTTGCTCAGACTGACTCATGGGTCTGTTTGTAGTTCTTGTTGGTTTTCTTTGTCGATAGCTGACCCGTATATCTCCAGCTAGAACATGAGATTGTTGTGTTTTTTATGCATGTGCCATAGTGTAAAGCATTGTTTCTCAATGCATGTATATTTGCCAAAAATTGGAGTGAGAAAGAGAAGGATTTATATGCAGCTACATACAATAGGTAATCATTTTTGATAGAAGGATTTTGTGTGGTTGTGTGTGTGTGTCTGCGTGTGTGAATTTGCATGTTTTCTGCATCGGCTGGTGTGTGTTTTGGTTTGTTTAGACCTTTCCAGATAATTCTCTCAGTTTTATTCTCTGGCACAGAATCAGAACTGTGTCGATACTTGTCTATAGCAATGACTCAACATCTAAAGTGGCCTCAGATCCTTCATTGGTGCACACGACTTTTTTTTTTTTTCTTACAAAGAGCTGGGTTTACTCACCATGTTTACCAGATATCTTTACACACTGCTGTATGCCTTATAATGCTTTGTGAATACATACAAGCTCTCAAATTAAGGTTTTCTAATGGGCATTCCAGTGTTTACCCTGCTACCACAGTGTCTTTACTGTAGTTAGCGATGAAAAATGAATGAATTAGCCTTGGGTCTTACACACTAAAGTCATCTGACACTGATAGATGTTTTGATCACGTATCAAAAATTTATGAAAATTAGGGATGTATTGATGCCGATACCAGTATTGAGTATCGGTACGATACTCAGCGTGAGTACTTGTACTCATAAAAGTACTCCAATACAACTGCACTGATACCATTTACAGCAGCGTGACATTTGCAATTAAGTACAGTAGGTATGCATGAGTAATGTCAGCAGTGTGGAGATTTTTCAAAATAAATGACGGCGACAAAAGTAACGTTAAAGACACAGACGGATACGGATGGAGCGTTCTGTCCGTCCTCTGCGTACATTCCATTCATTTTCCAGGTGCTGGCGGATGTGAACCCAGACGAAGAATACCACCGGGAACTATGGAGGTAGAACAGGGGTGTCAAACTCATTTTAGTTCAGCCTAATATGATACGAAGTGGGCCGGACCAGTAAATTAATATGAATAATAGGTTAAGAACTTATAAATAATGTCAACACCAAAGTTTTCTCCATGTTTTTGAGTGAAAAAAAGTAAAATTCCATAATGAAAATGTTTACATCTATGAACTGTACTTGAACATAACATGAACAAATATGAACAACCTGAAAATTCTGAAGAAAAATAAGTGCAATTTTAACAATATTACGCCTTAGTTTATCATTTATACATGTGCATCACAATTTACAGATCACAGTGGATTTACAAATACACAAAATGTTTAGTAACAGACAGAATACTGGTAAAATTCTGCAAACGTCTCTCACGTCATTTCATATTGTTCATATTTGTTCAGGTTATTCACATTTTTTGTAAAAGGATAGTCTGTAAATATAAACATTTTTGTGTAATTTTACTTTTTCTTTTTTTTTAAACACTAAAACAAAGACAAATATTAGCGTTTTTCATTATTTACAGGTTGTTATGATTGTATTTTACTGGTCTGACCCACTTCAGATTGAATTGACCTAAAATGATTTTCACATCCTTGATTGTTAATATCTTCATTATAAATTTTGCATTTCACAAATTCATCCCAGGGGCTGGATTGGACCCTTTGGTGGGCCGGTTTTGGCCCCCGAGCCGCATGTTTGACACCTGTGAGGCAGAGGATGTTTTCAAAGAGCGACTGTGAGTTAGTGAAAAACTACTGATATATTTATGACAACTGTCCTCATCAATATCAATATCAACATTAGTATCCACATTAATGTTACCTCTGTCATCTTCATGTTTGTTATTACTGACTTTCTTCTTCTCAAAAAACTTTACTTTTCTTTGTGGTATTTGTCCAGTATGGTTAATTAAGAGCGATGCCCCCTGGTGGATTAATTGAGAAGGCTCATTCCAACACATTAAATGTCAGTAGCAGCACTTTGTTACAGACTAATGACAATAAAGCACATTTACAAAAGTAACTAAGAACTGTAATGACATTATTAAGTACTCATTTCGGTATTTGGTATTGGCAAGTACTCAAATGTAAGTACTTGTGCTCGTACTCGGTCTGGAAAAAAGTGGTATCGGTGCATCCCTAATGAAAATAAATGTTTGGATTTTAATGCACTTTTATTAAACTAAAATATCCCTGAGAAGTGACAGCCCTCAACAGTCCTAACCTAATCTGCTGCAGATTAGACTACATTTCTTAACTTAATTATTTTTTACAAATGACACATGTGCTGGTTTTTATTATCCGAATGTAAGAAAAGCACTTGGGAGAGAATGTTTGATGCATATATAAGCACAGTCGTACATCTGATTGTAAAGCGCAATTGTAAATAACCATAATCTAAAATGTTATTTCTATCATTATTATGTTTACAATGCTTACACCACTATTGCACAAGTGCCAAGTAAAAAAAACAAACAAACAAAACTGATGTCTTTTGAGGGAAAAAAATGATGAACGTATTTGTTGTAATAAATTTCAGTACCAGCTTTCTTGATCTCCTTATCTGCAATACAGTAAAATGACAGAGCTTTATATTTATGTGGGATATCTGGGTTAGAGCTAATAGAAAGTGGTCAAATTCAGCTGCATTGAGGTGGATACAGACATTGCATTTGATCTGAAGTTAAAGAAATAGAATGAAACTGTGAAAAAGCTGAATTCTGATGCTGCGGAAACCTTACTGATTTGGTGTAGGTGTGTATGTGAAGGATGGAGGGATGTGAGTTAGGAAGGGCTGACTAGCCAGGCTTCGAGTCGTCGCCCACGTCTCCAATATGTTTACTGACTGAAATACAATAAATAGCAATTTTCTTGTCAATTTTGCAGTCAGAGATGTTCATTAAGTCGTTGTTGCCAATTGTGAAACAGAAACAAAATAGTGTGAATGAGGCTTTCTCATGCAAAAATATTTCAGCCTGTGATATTTGTACTCCATTTAATTGCAATGTGTTGTTGTGTTTTTGCAGATTAAAAAGGAAGTGAATAAAGAATGAGTTCAAGAGTAGTGGGGATATTTGACTTTTTTTGTTTTTATAATTGCTATTCATTGAAATAGTAAAAATAACAGGATAAGTCTGTCTCCTGGTTCTCTGGTCTCTTTGAATCTCTCTTGAACAGCAGATGAAAAATGAAAATGATTTGCTGAAACTCTGTCCATGCTGACTTTTAATACTAATGCACACAGTACGTTATAACATTTATGCCTTGTTTTTTTTTTTTTTTTTTTTTTTTTAAATCTGTGAAGGCCTGCATCTGAAACCCTGTTCTCCATTTAACTCAAAACCATTCTTAACCCTGTAAAGCCTGTACCATTAAATCATTGACAGAAAGTTCCAGTTCTTTAAACCTGGAGCCTTTATTGGTCCTTTTGAAAAAAAAAAAAAAACATTTTTAAAATTTCTTTTTTCAAATATCAGTTTCCATGTATGTTTCAGTTTTGTATCATATTTGATACATTGGGTCTCAATGCTTAAATATTTTTATTTTTAAACAAACAAAAACATAATATAACACAAAAATGTCTGACAAATTGGTAATTCCTTTTCAAAATTGGCAAAGTTCTGCCTTCTTCCTCATTAATGACAATCTTGTACTGTCACTGGAAAGGCCTCTGGTGAACAAATTCCTCCCCCCTGGTGGATTATTTGTGTATTGCATATATTTGGGTACATCAGATTTTTTAAGGAAAAAAAAAAATCACACTGATCATGTAGAGGGCTTCAAAACTCATGTATCAAATATGATACGTTTGGTATTATAGGGTTAAAAGGATTTTGTTCTTGTTTTTATTTTGCAGTAAAGCCGATTATGCAGTTTGCATGACATGGAGCGTCACAACACTGGTCATCGAACATCAAAATACACTATATGGACAAAAAAAGTGTGCCATATCAGTTAATCATTGAATCCAATTAGTTAATTTGGTTTCAGTGTATAAAATCAAGCCCCATGTAGTTCACCTTTACAAACATGTGAAAGGAAACTGTTGTAGGTACCACTACTGTGCCAAGTTTGTAAAATTTCTTCTTTCCTATGTAGCTAAGTGGGATTTTTACAAAGTAAGCACAGTTTTTGTCCATATCGTGTGTTTTGATTTGCTCATATTACACAGGGATTACCTTTTAGTGCCTTTATTTCATTTGTTTGATCTACATGTTCTGCTGTTTTCAACTGTAAACTAATGAGAGTTCTAATTGTCATTTCAAATAAAGTTTTCTTTTTTAAATTTCTAATGTGACACAACTAAAAAAATTTTTTTAAAATAAATTATTATTATTCCAGATCTATTATTATACTACTGGGAGTTAAGTTAGAATTAGCGATTTTTGTCTCAAACTTCCTGCTTATTGTTTCAGACTCAGACTTCGAGGCCTTCACAAGCTAACCTGATTGGCTCATGCTGCTCTGTGCCCTAACCCTGCCCGGAGGTAAAGAACCAGAGTGAAAGTCCCGCCCACAAAATCAATCATTCCTACTCCTACCCTTCACAACCACATCCTGTAGCTCTCTCCAACGTCCCATCTTTTTATTCTAAGTCACAGTCATACGTAGTGTTAGTAGTGGTGATACCTGTAACTGTGAAGTATAACATGTCCTTGTACATTTATTCTTACAGGTCAAATTTCCCTTGATGCACTTGTCTCTCTGCCCACCATGGCTTCTACCTGCTGAATGACGTTTTACAAAACAAAATTGTATTTTATATGTATGTGCCTGAGTGTGTCTAGATTCTGGAATGATAGACTGGAAACTTTGTATTTTGAGACTCACAAAAAAAAAAAAAAAAAAAAAAAAAAATCTCTGCATGACAGTGTTTCATCTGGACTTTTCTGGAAAACTGTAACATAATAGATAATTGTACACAAGGAAGGAAATGATGATTGTGAACGTGGAGGCAAAAAGAAACATTCTTTGAAATATTTCAAGCAGAGAAAATAAAGCATTTTCTGCTTAAGATATGAATCAGTTTGTGGTAGTTTATCACATGGGTAAAAACACAGAAAATAACTAAGCAAAAATGACATTTGACAATATTTTCATACTTTGTTGACTGTTTCTTGTGCGTGTGGACATAAAATATGTCAGTGTTGCTCATAAAAAGGTAGTTTCATATTTTTTAATCGATTGAAAAGTGGAAAAGCAAAACAAAAGTCAAGGCTTTTTGTTTGGTTTTTGCTGCATCACATCACAAATTTATTCAGGTCAAGTCAAAAATACATTTTTATAGTAATTTTCTATCTGTCTGCTACATGAAATAAACACAATCATCAGGGTGAATTATTTACATGAAATCACAATGGCTTACACAAGACAAAATAAACTTTGTGCACGTGGGTGGGAGTGAGAAAAAGAAGGCGACATGTATTTTGTGATCTGTGTAAAGCATCGGTTACAAAATGACCAGTGCTTGAAGCAAACAATCATATCGTCAAGGGGAATGAGAAGACTCACAAATACAAACTTGCAAGAAATCAACACACAGACACACACACACACACTGGACAGCAGAGTACAGTATTCTGTGGACACGGAACACCACACGGACTGAAACCTTCCCGTATACCATCAAACCTGACAACATTGTCATTTGAGAATCTTTAGTGTTGCTTTAGTGTTATTTTAATTTCAATGAGGTTTAACCCATAAAGACCCAGTGATACTTTTGTGTCCCAACTAAATCTTCCTATTTAACCTTTCTTAAGTGATTATCACCATTTATTGTACTGCAAAAATCCAAATCTTACCCAGTGTATTCTTCTCATTTCTAGTCAAAATATCTCATCACACTTAAAAAAAGACATAATCACCTAATGAGTAACTTTTCAGTGAGATGTAAGAACTTATTTTTAGACAATAGATCTTGAAAATCTTCTTTCAAGAAATCTTACCAAGATAATTTTCACTTGTTCCATTGGCAGGTTTTTTTTTTTTTTTTTTTTTTGCTAAATTCAAGATTGTTTTTGCTTAATTCAAGCAAAAAAAAAAAAAAAAAAATCTGCCAATGGAACTGGTGAAAATAATTTTGCTTAATTCAAGATTTTATTTGCTTAATTCAAGATTTTTTTTTTTTTTGCTTAATTCGAGATTTTTTTTGTTTAATTCAAGAATTTTTTTGCTCAATTCAAGATTTTCTTGCTTAATTCATGATTTTTTTGTGTAATTCAAGATTTTTTTTTTGCTTAATTCAAGCAAAAAAAAAAAAAATCTGCCAATGGAACAAGTGAAAATTATCTTGGTAAGATTTCTTGAAATAAGATTTTCCAGATCTATTGTCTAAAATAACTTCTTATATTTCACTGAAAAGTTCCTCTTTAGGTGATTATGTCTTATTTTAAGTGTGATGAGATATTTTGACCAGAAATGAGAGAAATACACTTGGCAAGATTTGGATTTTTTCCAGTGTGTAATATCATCCTCTGTATTTTGCATTTTTTTCAGTGAAAATCTGGTATTTTCCTGTATTTAATTCACTGATCATGTAGATGCCCGTAAAAGCTCACAGTAAAGTTAACATTTATTATATCAGAAACAGAGAAAACTGAGGAAAAAGTGACTTTATCAGAAAAACTATCATTAACTAAACATACTGTCATTTATCAAACTCCACTGGTTTTACTGGTGAATCAATGTTGTAGATGACAGTGTTTCCATGGTAACTACAGAGCCTCTGAACGTCCAAATGGGTCATATCTGATGACCATGAAAAGATAACAAACTGTATTTTACACCAATTATTTACATGGATTGATAGAATTAATGGATCAACAGGTAATAAACAGTTTAAATCAGTAGATGATTTAGGTCGACGGTGGATGTTTGGGTCTTTATGGGTTAATAGAACTGTCAAACATGTACCATTTGTTAATTTTAAATCATCTTTTCAGTAAATGTTCAGTGAGAATCAAGTATGCATGGACCAGACAAACACTGATCAATTGAGGTAATCATGTAATCCAGTAAATGATCCGACGGAAAAAAGCAAGAAAAAAAAATCAGTAAAATGGGTTAGAAATCTTGTAGTCGCATCATGTAGGTGTCTAACTCCTTAAAATTATACATTTTGTCATGGCACAGGCACAGTGTATGGGAATTTTTGGTCACTAATTAGACAATACACATCTGTCTAATTATGTAGAAATGTCTGACAGTATTAACAAAGAGAAAACCTGTGCTGTAATGTTGAGGAAATATCATCTTTTTTTTCTTAATTCCATTTTGTCACTCATTTTTTTTATCCAAGTCCAGAAGGATTTAGTACAGGGGTCGGCAACCTTTACAACCTAAAGAGCCATTTTTGTCTGGAAAAAAAAAAAAAGAAAGATCCGGCTGGAGCCATGAAAAAAATATTTAAACCTATATACATTTTACCATGAGGTGGTTGCTCTGCTGTGGTCTATTTGTGATTAGTTTGCCATTTAACTTTGTATTTCTGTTATAATAATGCAATGTCTGGTGAATTTGTGAAATGACAGCGGTGTGCAACAATATTAGAACACTTGTCAAATCTTAAGAAACTGGTGGTTTATTTGTTTCCAGAGCCTGAATTTCACTTTTTTGTGATTGCAAAAGGTAAAGGCGAAGGTACTGAGAATATTTCACCTACAAATTTATCAGTCCAGTTCTTTTTTTTTTTTTTACATTCTGTTGGGTTTCTGTAAATTGGCTTAGAGTCTGGTTTTGACCAACTTTATATATAAAGTGTCATGAGATAGCTTTTTTGTTGTGATCTGGCGCTATATAAATAAAATTTGATTGATTGAGTGATTTGATTGGTTTTCCCCTGTAAGTCGCTTTGGAAAAAAGCGTCTGCCAAATGTGTAAACATAAACATAAGATATCGTTACATCCCTAGTTAGAATAGATTTAGGCCTATAACAATGTTAAAAAGTAATGACTCATTCAGTTCATTTCAGTAGTTCCTCATGTTTTTTTGACCATAGAGAAATGCAAAAGAACCATATGTGGCCCCAGAGCCACAGGTTGCCCACCCCTGATTTAGTCGATGGAAAAATACTGCATGCTGAAAGGAAGAGCTGTGGTTGCTTCAGGTGTGGGACAACAGAGTCGTATTTACAGTAATGGTCAGATGTAACATGACAGGACTGTACAGCTGCGTCCGTATGAGTGTGTTTTTTTTTTGTTTGTGCGTGCCTGTGCGTGTCCACAGTGTGTCCTCGGGTGCTGCAGCTCACTGTGGCAGAGCTTTCAGGATGGCGTTCACCTCCTCAGCTACTGCCGTCAGCGCAAACTCGAACTGGTCCTGATCGGAGAGAAAGAGGAAAAGAGAAATTATAACAAATGAAAGGTGAGATGGGAAAGTGAGATCAGATGGATATGATTGGACGACGTTACCTTTGTACGGACTAAAGAAGGTCTCTGGTCTCTGATGTGCTCCAATGTGGCAGCGATGTCGATCTCCTTTACACCTAAAAACATCAAAAATAACAAAACAGGAACAAAAACATCAGCAAGTAATTCATTTCTACTTATATACTATTTTATACGCATTTTATCTGTAATATAAGGAACCAATTGGTGAACTAAATGCGATTTCTTATAAGTGGAATAATTTACAATACACAAAAAAACTAAATCTCTGACATGTTTTACAGAGTTATAAAAAAAAAAAAAGAAAAAAAGACATTTAATTTAAGGTAAGCAGCGTATCAGGTGAAAAGGATAGGCAAAAATCTAGACTATTTTTTTTGGTTTCTATGTTTATTATGTTTATTATAATTATTATCATTAACCCTTTCATGCATTAATTATGAGAACCTTAGTTAAGATTTTTTTCTTGAGTCTTTTTATTCCTCCATAGGCATGAAAAGAACAATGTGATCAAAGTTTTTTTTTTTTTTTCATGGAGTTACAAAAATGTCCATGCATTTAATTTTTGAAGTAAAGAAATGTGTTTAAAACCCAATATCAGAAAGTGATATGAAAACAATGAAATAAAATAAAATCTGATGTTTTCTCACATTTTAACATATTCTAATGCTAGTTATTACTCTTTTCACGGAGATAATATGCAAAAAAAAAAATATTTTTTTTCTAAGAGATAACAATTGATTTCCACTCAAACATGTTAGTGCAGATCAGGTTTATCTAGAACAGTACAGTTACAGTAATGGTCTGAATGTCAGTGTATTATTATGGGATGGTGCATAAGTGTCCACTGTGTTGGCTGATATGGAACTAAAACAACAAAACCCATGAATATACAAGAGAACAGCTGGAGAATAACTGTCCACTGGAGTGACCACTGTGCATGAAAGGGTTAATAAGTGTAATGATTAATGTACCAACCAAAAATACATTCATTCATTCATTCAAAAAAAGTCAGGTTTTACTACTATATTTGTTCTTGAGGGACACAATGTAAACTAACATCCTGTAGAATCTTATACTAAAGTTAGATATTGTCGTAGTTGGGTGGAAACCTCTTATGTCCAAAACGATTATTTTTCAGGAAACTGGAAAAAAAAAAAAAAACATATTCTAAATAGATGGATGGAGTTAAGAGAGATAGTCACAAGCAGTTTTCAACACTTTTCAGTGGTTAAATATTTCTTAAACTGTCAGCCCAACATGAAGACTGACCAACAGATTCATTTTATACAAATGGACTTAAGAGGTTTCCACCCGACGGCAATGATACATAATCTTTGATAGTTAAAAATTTGTTATACTATATTAGTAAAAAAAAAAATTATCTTAACAGTACAAGAATAGCAAAATTAATTTTAATTTTTGGGTCCATTTTCCTGCTGAGCACCTTAGTACAGAATACCAGTATATCCCAAATATAATAATAATAATAATAATAATAATAATAACGGTTAACTTGCTTTTGGTCTCTTCATTTTACCCATCCCAATACATACACACAGTACCTAATTATAGTCATAGTAATTATTCATTACAGACCAAATTAACAAGAATAGGACAACATCTCCCTCCCAAAACTCTAGCTATTTCTAGATATTTATGGAGGAAATTATGGTACATAGTGGTAAACATGGCCCTATCCCAACTATCTGGAAACATGTTGCTTTCATCAAATTCCAATCAGCCTTTTTTTCCACTTGGTCCAGATCCTTTTAGTTCAGGTTCCAAATACAAACCAATGGGATCTACAGTCAAATAATAACAGAGGAACCCATAAATAATGACAAATACACACATTCTTCTTGAAAAAGTATGTGAAAAAACTGCAAGTGAAAAAACAAAAAAACATTATACTATGAAAATATTTACATTTACAAACTATCCTTTCACAATAAAATGTAAATAAATACATAAACATGAATGACCTGAAATGTGTAATTGTAATAATAATAATAATGATAATAATAATATTCTATTCTAATCTATAGCGCTTTTCAAGGCACCCAAAGCACTTTATATTATTGATCCATTATTCATTTGCTCTCATATACCAATACCATGTTAAATGTTTGGTGCATTTGTAGATACACTGGGATCTGTTCGTTGGGTTCATAATAAGCCGTGATGTAATATTGTAGAGATTGTTCTTATTTTAGTTCCAAACTCCAACATTTTAATTTTTGTCCAGTCTTTTTTTTTTTTTTAAATTGTACACACACCTCACTCTTCACTCTATCTTCTATAGAAATACAATGTGGGTTCATGACATTTGAAAATAATTATGTTTTTGTTTTGTTTTTTTACATTTTACTCAGCGTACCAACTTGTTTGGTATTGGGTTGTAAATCGTTTCGTTCCTGGTTAATACTCAGTCATTTTGTATGTTTCTATATTTGTGAGTGTGTGTGCCTCACCTTTGGCCATGCGGTTCAACACCATGTCGATGAGGATGTATGTGCCGGTCCTGCCAGTGCCGTCGCTGTGGGAGGGGCAAAGGAAAACATGTGACCCACAACATGTAAACTAACTGAATGTGGTTCATGCAGAATCCCACTAAACACAAGAGTTGTATTAAGGCATGTTTTAGTAAATAAAATCTGTGTTAGTTTACTGGAAAAAATCTAAATCTAAACCTTACCAAGTTTATTTTTCTCATTTCTAGTCTAAATATCTCATCACGCTTAAAATAAGACATAATCACCTAAGGAGTAACTTTCCAGTGAGATATAAGAACTTATTTTTAGACAATAGATCTGGAAAATCTTATTTCAAGAAATCTTAAAGAGATAATTTCCATTGGCAGATTTTTTTTTTTGCTTAATTCAAGATATTTTTTTGCTTAATTCAGGATTTTTTTTGCATAATTCAAGATTTTTGGCTTAATTTAAGATTTTTTGCTTAATTCAAGATTTTTTTTGCATAATTCAAGATTTTTTGCTTAATTCAAGATTTTTTTCTTAATTCATGATTTTTATTTGCTTAATTCAAGTTTTTTTTGCTTAATTCAAGATTTTTTTTTGCTTAATTCAATATTTTTTGCTTAATTCAATATTTTTTGCTTAATTCAAGATTTTTTTTGCATAATTCAAGATATTTTGCTTAATTTAAGACTTTTTGCTTAATTCGAGATTTTTTTTTGCTTAATTCAAGATTTTTATTTGCTTAATTGAAGATTTTTTTTTTTGCTTAATTTAAGATTTTTTTTGCTTAATTCAACTTTTTATGATTAATTCAAGATTTTTTTTGCTTAATTTAAGTTTTGCTTAATTCAAGATTTTTTTTGCATAATTCAAGATTTTTTGCATAATTTAAGATTTTTTGCTTAATTCAATTTTTTTGCTTAATTCAAATTTTCTTTACGTAATTCAAGATTTTTTGCTTAATTCAAGACTTTGCTTGATTCAAAATTTGTTTTGCTTAATTCAGTATTTTTGCGTAATTCAAGATTTTTTGCATAATTCAAGATATTTTGCTTAATTTAAGACTTTTTGCTTAATTCGAGATTTTTTTTTGCTTAATTCAAGATTTTTATTTGCTTAATTGAAGATTTTTTTTTTGCTTAATTTGAGATTTTTTTTGCTTAATTCAACTTTTTATGATTAATTCAAGATTTTTTTTGCTTAATTTAAGTTTTGCTTAATTCAAGATTTTTTTGCATAATTCAAGATTTTTTGCATAATTTAAGATTTTTTGCTTAATTCAATATTTTTCTGCTTAATTCAAATTTTCTTTACGTAATTCAAGATTTTTTGCTTAATTCAAGACTTTGCTTGATTCAAAATTTGTTTTGCTTAATTCAGTATTTTTGCGTAATTCAATATTTTTTGCTTAATTCAAGATATTTTGCTTAATTTAAGACTTTTTGCTTAATTCGAGATTTTTTTTGCTTAATTCAAGATTTTTATTTGCTTAATTGAAGATTTTTTTTTGCTTAATTTGAGATTTTTTTTTGCTTAATTCAACTTTTTATGATTAATTCAAGATTTTTTTTGCTTAATTTAAGTTTTGCTTAATTCAAGATTTTTTTTGCATAATTCAAGATTTTTTGCTTAATTTAAGATTTTTTGCTTAATTCAATATTTTTTTGCTTAATTCAAATTTTCTTTACGTAATTCAAGATTTTTTGCTTGATTCAAAATTTGTTTTGCTTAATTCAGTATTTTTTGCGTAATTCAATATTTTTTGCTTAATTTAAGATTTTTTGCTTACTTCAAGATTTTTTTTTGCTTAATTCAGTATTTTTTTGCTTAATTCAATATTTTTTTTGCTTAATTCAATATTTTTTTCTTGCTTAATTCAATATTTTTTTACTTAATTCAAGCAAAAAAAAAAATCTGCCAATGGAACAAGTGAAAATTATCTTGGTAATTATTTTGGATTTTTAAGATCTATTGTCTAAAAATAAGTTCTTACATCTCACTGTAAAGTTATTCTTTAGGTGATTATGTCTTATTTTATGTGTGATGAGATATTTTGACTAGAAATGAGAAAAACACATTTCGTAAGATTTAGATTTTTTACAGAGTTTTTCTTATTTACCTGCAGTGAACAATGATTGGGCAGGATCGACCTCTGTAGCATTTATTCACCTTCCTGAAAAGCAGGAATAAGGGATGGCACAGGAAGAAAGAACACAAGACAAGACAAGAGAAATACTTAATTACAATTATTTATTTTGGTTTCTTGGTTGGTAATTTTACAGAAATACTTGTATCAAATAATAAGCACCTAAACACACGTATAAGGTCTGCTATACAACTGTTGTGGTCAATATGTATGTTTTTAGTGTGCATTTATGGTGGAAATTTCTATTTTCTGTAACTTCTGCTGCTGCTGTCTTGGCCATGGCAACTCTTGGAAAAAAGATTTTGAACCCATAAAGACCCAAACAACCACTGGTGACCAAAACCATATACCAATATAAACTGTTTAATAACTTCTGATCCACTAAACCTATTAATACATGAAAATAATTGGTGTAAAATGCAGTTTGTCATCTTTTCATGGTCATCAGATATGACCCACTTGGACATTCAGAGGCTCCATAGTTACCGTGGAAACACAGTCATCTTCTACAACATTGATTCACCAGTAAAATCAATGACAGTGGATGGAGACATGATTTATGTTCAGTTAATGATAAATTTGCTGGGAAAAAAAAAAAAAAAAATCACTTTTTCTTAAAATTTCTCTATTTCTCACATAATAACCCCTAATTTTAATCTGAGCTGTTATGAAAATCTACATGATCAATGAATTGAGTATAAGGAAATATCAGATTTTTACTTAACTCTTCATCAGGCAAGTGACTATTTTTGGTAATTTCCGCACACATTACAAGACAGTGACAGCAACAGTTCCAGTAAGGACAGTGAGTCAACAATCTCAGGTCCAATGTGGTCTACAGGGTCTGGAAGGTCCACCTCTGCATGAACAGTGAGTATATGAAGGTAGATTTGTTTCTTTACAGCTTTAACAAAAAAAAAAAAAAAATTCAATCCCAAAAATTTTTTTTCAACCAAAAAAAAAAAACTGTACTTCAATAAAAAAAAAAAAAATCTTTTCAAAGAAAAAAGTGTTCAAATACAATTTTTTGGATCTCAATTTTTATTTATTTTTTGCATTCAAACACTTTTTTTTATTGAAAAGGGTTTTTTGATTGAAGTGAAGTTTTTTTTTTTATTGAATTTTTTTTTTTTTTTTTTTTTGGATTGACAATATTTGTTTTTGCTTAAAGCAATAAAGAAACAAATCTACCTTCATATGAGTGTACCTGCTTTGTTAGGTACCATGAAGTAATGGTACTAATGTAAGGAACGATGTTAAAAGTGTTAACGTATGTTAACAGGTGTCTGGATCAGCACTTATGTTGGTCTAATGTTTAAAAGTGATGTTCTAATGTTCTAAAATATATGTTCCTTTCACCTTAGGTTTGTTTTTCTTGTATTTTTATATACACTTCTTTGATTTTTTTGCCACTTATGAGTAAGGAACCAAATATGGTAACTTCATTAACCTTGATTTTTTTTTTATGTAACAATTTTTTTTGTTTTTAAAATTTCACAAAAGTTATTAAGTGTTGTTATGTCCTCCAATAACACACTAAGGATGAAATTTAGAATTTCAGAGTATTTCTATGAGTGCCCGATAAAGGGTTAAAAAACCCACAAAATACAGAGGGTAACAATATAATAAATGGTGATAACACACTAAAGAAATGTTAAATAGACAGAAAAAAAATCATTTTTGTTATTGTCACAAAAGTAGCTCTGGGTCTTTATGGGTTAATCTCAACAAACCTTGTTCTTGGTTAAAGAAAAATGATAAAAATAAAATAACAATAATAACAATAATAATAATAATAATAATAATAATAATAATAATAACAATAATACTACTACTACTACTACTACTACTACTACTAATAATACTAATAATAATAATAATATGTAAGTAATTCAAGGACTAGCAGTAAATAATAATGGATGGAAAGACATATGATACAGAGGTCCACAGTAAAAAAAATGACAACAGAGAAAATAATGTCAGAGGTGAAAAATGACATGACGTGACATCATGGAAAAAGTGAAAAGTGGGAAAACAGAGGTAGAGCGGTAGAGCGGTAGCCACAGATTCACTGTCCCTCTTGCAGTAGCCAGTCACACCTGCCAACGCTCATTTTTGTGACTATGCAACTGGAGCCAGAGTACTAGCTGCAAACCACAAAAATGACACTGGGAGATGTTAAAATACAAACCTATCAACCTGCACACTGGGAGAGAGGGAGAGAGAGAGAGAGCCATGAGGTGGACAGGACGTGGAATGTTCAAGGCGGCATATGATTACAGAGCGCAGAATGAGGAGGTGGGATGCACAGACGAAAGACGTGGATGTGGTGAAATGGGAATGAAGTCATCATAACATGGTAAATACAGACTATAGGGCGAAGTCAAAGGAAGGTTAACATCTGGTCAAAAAAAAAAAAATCACAATAATCTACACCAAATCGATATTTTTGGGTAGATAAGTACTTATATTTTCAGGAAAATCTATTGTGAAATTTGTGAAAAAAAAATGTGAGGAGTTTAATGAGTGTGAATGTTTGGAAAGTGAAAAAGTTTTCTGCCGTCATTCTCGTTTCATTTTATAAACTCTCATAAATAAACTACATTTATTCCAAATACACTGATAGTTGACTATTGTATTATTTATGTCATATTCTAAACGGAGTGTTTAAGTAAATAAGAGAGTCAATTTTATTTATAGAGCACTTTTCACAGATAGGGAGTCACAAAGTGCTTTACAGTGCAAGACAATTCAAATACAGTTTAAAATACAATTTAAAATGCAATTAAAATATTGTTAAAATACGGTTAAAATGTAATAAATACATTAAGTGCAATCGGTTTGTAGCAGCCCTGAGTCAGTTTGGATTTAAAATACCTGCTTAAACAAGAGTGTTTAAGCATATATTTAAGAAAAATACATTAGAATATAAGGTTAATATTATTTGTATGTTGTAAATATTGTAAAAAAAATAAAATAAAAATATGATATTGATAATTGAAATAAAAAAATGTTTAATTTGATATTTACTTTTGTTGTCCATCCATGACGCTGCCATTTGTCAAAACTCTTGCTATTTAGGTTATGATCAAATTTTTTTTTTTCTCTAACCAATTATTCGGTTGTAAAATAGATGGTTTAAGGTATACACTGAATACATTTGAGGATGAAAATGTCATAAGAACTTCACTTTTGAGAACTTTGTAATTCTCGCAAAAAAATAGACATTAATTTTTTGTCCACCCGTGATGCAGTAGTTTTTGATATTTTTTATTTAAAAATATTTGAAAGTAAATTTTGCCCTTTGATGGCATTTAGACCTTTCCAATTATGTGTAATATTTGTCTTAAACTTGTCTGGTTCAAAAGTTATTCAGATTCAGACTTCTTTATTGCCATTCAGACATTACATCAGAGATGCACTGCAGAACGAAATTACGATGCATTTTGGCCATGATTAAAAAAACAATTAGATATAACACCATCAGAATAAAAAGATTAAAATATATATGTATAAATATATATGTCTATGTGTAAGATGTACATATTTATATTTACATGTATTTTTTTTTATGAATCATAAAGTAGTGGGCTGTCCATCTGTGACACCCATAACCTCGCCCTAAAGTCACCACCTGTTTAATCCCTCTCTATATTTTCTTACTGAAGATCTGTTTGTCAGGATTGGATCTGAGCATGTGTAATTGGGTCTGTATATAATGTGCATTTGTGTCTGTATATAATGTGCATTTGTGTGTGTATGTAATGTGCATTTGTGTGTGTATATAATGTGCATTTGTGTGTGTATATAATGTGCATTTGTGTCAGTATATAATGTGCGTTTGTGTCTGTATATAATGTGCATTTGTATGTGTATATAATGTGCGGTTGTGTCTGTATGTAATGTGCATTTGTGTCTGTATATAATGTGCATTTGTGTCTGTATATAATGTGCATTTGTGTCTGTATATAATGTGCATTTGTGTCTGTATATAATGTGCATTTATGTCTGTATATAATGTGCATTTGTGTCTGTATATAATGTGCATTTATGTCTGTATGTAATGTGCATTTGTATCTGTATAATGTGCATTTGTGTCTGCATATAATGTGCATTTGTGTCTGTATGTAATGTGCATTTGTGTCTGTATATAATGTGCATTTGTGTCTGTATATAATGTGCATTTGTGTCTGTATATAATGTGCATTTGTGTCTGTATATAATGTGCATTTGTGTCAGTATATAATGTGCGTTTGTGTCTGTATATAATGCGCAATTGTATGTGTATATAATGTGTGGTTGTGTCTGTATATAATGTGCATTTGTTTTTGTATATAATGTGCATTTGTGTCTGTATATAATGTGCATTTATGTCTGTATATAATGTGCATTTGTGTCTGTATATAATGTGCATTTATGTCTGTATGTAATGTGCATTTGTATCTGTATAATGTGCATTTGTGTCTGCATATAATGTGCATTTGTGTCTGTATGTAATGTGCATTTGTGTCTGTATATAATGTGCATTTGTGTGTGTATATAATGTGCATTTGTGTCTGTATATAATGTGCATTTGTGTCTGTATATAATGTGCATTTGTGTCTGTATATAATGTGCATTTGTGTCAGTATATAATGTGCGTTTGTGTCTGTATATAATGCGCCATTGTATGTGTATATAATGTGTGGTTGTGTCTGTATATAATGTGCATTTGTTTTTGTATATAATGTGCATTTGTGTCTGTATATAATGTGCATTTGTGTCTGTATGTAATGTGCATTTGTATCTGTATATAATGTGCATTTGTGTGTGTATATAATGTGCATGTGTGTCAGTATATAATGTGCATTTGTGTCTGTATATAATGTGCATTTGTGTCTGTATATAATGTGCATTTGTGTCTGTATATAATGTGCATTTATGTTTGTATGTAATGTGCATTTGTATCTGTATAATGTGCATTTGTGTGTGTATATAATGTGCATTTATGTCTGTATGTAATGTGCATTTGTGTCTGTATATAATGTGCATTTATGTCTGTATGTAATGTGCATTTGTGTCTGTATATAATGTGCATTTGTGTGTGTATATAATGTGCATTTGTGTCTGTATATAATGTGCATTTGTGTCTGTATATAATGTGCATTTGTGTCTGTATATAATGTGCATTTATGTCTGTATATAATGTGCATTTATGTCTGTATGTAATGTGCATTTGTATTTGTATAATGTGCGTTTGTGTCTGTATATAATGCGCAATTGTATGTGTATATAATGTGCGGTTGTGTCTGTATATAATGTGCATTTGTTTTTGTATATTATGTGCATTTGTGTCTGTATATAATGTGCATGTGTGTCAGTATATAATGTGCATTTGTGTCTGTATATAATGTGCATTTGTGTCTGTATATAATGTGCATTTGTGTCAGTATATAATGTGCATTTGTGTCAGTATATAATGTGCATTTGTGTCTGTATATAATGTGCATTTGTGTCTGTATATAATGTGCATTTGCGTCTGTATATAATGTGCATTTGTGTCTGTATGTAATGTGCATTTGTATCTGTATAATGTGCGTTTGTGTCTGTATATAATGTGCATTTGTGTCTGTATATAATGTGCATTTGTGTCTGTATGTAATGTGCATTTGCATCTGTATAATGTGCATTTGTGTCTGTATATAATGTGCATGTGTGTCAGTATATAATGTGCATTTGTGTCTGTATATAATGTGCATTTGTGTCTGTATATAATGTGCATTTGTGTCTGTATATAACATGCATTTGTGTCTGTATGTAATGTGCATTTGTGTCTGTATAATGTGCATTTGTGTCTGTATGTAATGTGCATTTGTGTCTGTATATAATGTGCATTTGTGTCAGTATATAATGTGCGTTTGTGTCAGTATATAATGTGCAATTGTATGTGTATATAATGTGCGGTTGTGTCTGTATATAATGTGCATTTGTTTTTGTATATTATGTGCATTTGTGTCTGTATATAATGTGCATTTGTATCTGTATAATGTGCATTTGTGTCTGTATTTAATGTGCGTTTGTGTCTGTATATAATGTGCATTTGTGTCTGTATATAATGTGCATTTGTGTCTGTATATAATGTGCATTTGTGTCTGTATATAATGTGCATTTGTGTCAGTATATAATGTGCGTTTGTGTCAGTATATAATGTGCAATTGTATGTGTATATAATGTGCGGTTGTGTCTGTATATAATGTGCATTTGTTTTTGTATATTATGTGCATTTGTGTCTGTATATAATGTGCATTTGTATCTGTATAATGTGCATTTGTGTCTGTATTTAATGTGCATTTGTGTCTGTATATAATGTGCATTTGTGTCTGTATATAATGTGCATTTGGGTCTGTATATAACGTGCATTTGTGTCTGTATTTAATGTGCATTTGTGTCTGTATATAATGTGCATTTGGGTCTGTATATAATGTGCATTTGGGTCTGTATATAACGTGCATTTGTGTGAGTATATAACGTGCGTTCATGTCTATCAGTGAACACTCTTACCTGCGGAAGTCCAGCAGCGGTCGCGTCGAGGTCGGGATGCCGTCAGCCGGCCAGCTCAGGAGATGAAACTGCGTCAAAGTTCTGGTCTCCTGTGTTTGGACGTTCTTCAGGTAGAAGCTACGCACCAGGAAATCCTTACACCAGATATGTTCTGACACCAGATTCACCTGATAGAAAAACAAACACAGAGGGAATGGAAGACAGAAAAACACAGATGACAGAGAAAAGCATGATTTTTTTAAAAATTAAAAAACAAACAAACAAACAAATAAATAAATAAATAATAATAATAATAATCATAATAATCATAATAATAATAATAATAAAAAAAAAAGAAAAGCATGATTTAATAATTACGGAAGGAATAATAGGCCCCTAATTTAGCAAAATACACATACACATAACAAAACACATTATATCCTAACTATTTATTGCAGTTTTATGGCTGACTAATAAACATAAACAATAAAAATAATGAGCAACAAGCCGTGTAAACAAATCCCTGCAACCTTACTTTGCCACTAGGGGGCGACATACCATTAAATTCACTCCAGAATTTGCCATTTTCTTGCAAAAATACAGAGAATACTCCCTAAATGTTTCATGCTGAAGATATATTCCATCTTTATTGCCACTCTAATTTTTGAAATTAGCCTTCATTTCCTAATTTTAAGCAAACCAAATGTTCCTCTACTCAATAATGAGGAATTATAGACTGAATGTTTCACTGATTTAACCCTTTCATGTATAGTGGTCACTGCAGTGGACAGTTATTCTCTAGCTGTTCTCTTGTATATTCATGGGTTTTGTTGTTTTAGTTCCATATCAGCCGACACAGTGGACACTTATGCATCATCACAAACACTGCAATCCCTACCATTACTGTAACTTTGCTTTTCTTGATAAACCTCCTCTGCAGTAACATGCTTTTGTGTAAATCAATTGCTAATTGTTACTAGACTGTAATTAACAGTTTTCTTTAACAAAAAGTTTTGGGTTTTTTTTGCAAATTATTTCCATGAAGTGAGTAATAACTAGTATTAGAGGATGTTAAAATGTGAGAAAACATCTGATTAGTGGCATTAAAAATGTTTTTATTTCATAGTTTTCACACAGTATATCACTTTCTGATCAAATGGGTTTTAAATACATGTTTCTTTGCTTCAAAAATTAACCCTTTCATGCACAGTGGTCACTCCAGTGGACAGTTATTCTCCAGCTGTTCTCTTGTATATTCATGGGTTTTGTTGTTTTAGTTCCATATCAGCCAACACAGTGGACACTAATGCACCATCCCATAATAATACACTGACATTCAGACCATTACTGTAACTGTACTGTTCTAGATAAACCTGATCTGCACTAACATGTTTGAGTGGAAATCAATTGTTATCTGTTAGAAAAAAAAGTTGTTTTTTTTTTGCATATGATCTCCATGAAAAGAGTAATAACTAGCATTAGAATATGTTAAAATGTGAGAAAACATCAGATTTTATTTTATTTCATTGTTTTCATATCACTGTCTGATATTGGGTTTTAAACTCGTTTCTTTATTTCAAAAATTAAATGCATGGACATTTTTGTAACTCCATGAAAAAAAAAAAAAAAAAAAAAAAAAACTTGATCACATTGTTTTTTTTTCATGCCTATGGAGGAATAAAAACACTCAAGAAAAAAATCTTAACTAAGGTTCTCATAATTAATGCATGAAAGGGTTAAATGCATGGTGTCCAGCTGAGTGGACATTTTTGTAACTCCATGAAAAATAGGTTCATAACAAACAAAAAAAAAAATCATTTGCATTGTTTTTTTCATGCCTAAAGAGGAATAAAATCACTCAAGAAAAAAATATCGACAAAGGTTCTTATAATTCATGCATGACAGGGTTAATTATACAATTCTTAAAATCCAGATTTTTTGTTTATTTTCTGAATTATTAAAACAGGGATTACTTGTGATAATGTTTTTTTTTATTTATTTACATGCAATAATAACAGTTCTATCAGAAGGGCCAGTTATATTAGTATTGATGATTTAAAAACAAAAACCACTGCTCATCTACAGTTTATATAAAATGAAGCAAAATGAATCCCAACAGGAAATGAACCTCATAGATGTGGTAGAGTGATGAACCCTCATCAGGCCAGTATCGCTCGCACTGTTTCTCTCCATCCTCCACCAGAGCCGTCATCATCACTATCACAGTGCAGCCGTTCTCCCACACCATCTGTGGTTTGACAGCACACACACACACACACACATATATAATTTCCAGCTAATCTTAAAATAAATGTGTTACATCTGGTAGTAATAAGGTAGATTTCCTGTGCACGACTGACTCGACCAGTGACTTGAGTAGTTTAATTGGTTGAATCAAATACACTGAGAGGATACGACAAAGAGAACACTGGAAAAAATACCCCTCTTTTTGTTGTATAATTTTTTTTTTTTTTTGGTATTGTTTCTGTGTGGTTCCTTACGTCTGAGTACATGTTTATGTAGATGTATAATAATAAAAAAAAAAGCCCCTCTAAAAAAAAAAAAAAGTACAAAAAAAATTTATATTAGATATTTTTGCATGAATTAAGCAAAAAAAAAATCTGCCAATGGAACAAGTGAAAATAATCTTATCGCCTCAATATATACACACACAAAAAAAATCGTCATTTATTGGTCACCGCAAGACTAATTAAATCAATAAATAATACAAAAATATTTCCCAATTACTGGAACAGACACTGGTTTGTGGTCACTTTAAAAATTCTGGTTCTGGATTAGGTCCAACACTGAAGATGTTCTGAACCTTTACTCTGTGGGTCTTTTCTGAATCTACCCCAAAATGCAATTACAGTTGAAAAACCAGCAAAACAACAGTGAGACAAATAAAAGCAAGAGAGTTCAATAAAACGACAGACATTACACACTGTCTCTGAGCAGGACAATATTTATTAAACACACAGCGGCCTCTTGGATTTCCTCTGTGTATTGGGATTTTAGTCATTTTTGGGGTGCATCTATAGATTTATTGCAGAAATACTGAAGAATACAAAAAAAAAAAAAACACATTGATTTTTTCCCCTTATCATACACAGAAATACAACCTCCACCTAAAACATGGAAACTGTTATATTAAAAACCTGATTCTGCATTAGGGTCTGTACACAATGGGGGTAACTTTTCCTAAAGTAACTGCACTGTTGTTCTTCTATAGTCCAATATATACTTTATATTCGTTTATTGGCTTTATATATTACTTGGTCTCACACTATTTGTACAATTGCACAATAAAAATCTTCTTTGACACCATATGTGTTTTTTTTTTACTCATTCTGTGTTTTTATACATACATTGGTAACACTTTACTTGAAGGTCTAGTTTATAATGCATTAAGCGCACATTCATAAGACATTATAATACATTAATAATGCATTATAAAAGTCATTACAACAGTTTATGATCATCTAAAACAACTTATACCAAAGTTAATAAAGTATTATAAGTGTAGGCATAATGTAGTATAAATTCAGCTTTCATAATGTTTTATACATCCATACCAAAGCAGTGTGAAGGAATTTATTTTTTTTAGGTGGGGAACTTTTGTTAGGTTTTGTCACTGATCCCTATACCCATCTATTTCAAGGATTTCATATTTATTAAAAAAAAAAAAAAAAAAAAAAAAAAAAGTATGTGTTTGAATTAACAAAGATTTAGAGCTGCCACATTATTTTTTATTTATGTATAAAGCAACATGTAACACTTCTATTTACTGACTGTTCTTTTAATGTTTTGTTTTTGCAAAATAAAGAGTTATTAAGAACACTTTGATGTATAATTTTTGACTTACACTTTACTTAGAGCCAGCAGATACTGCTCGTAAGTCATCATACTTGTGTTATAATATCATCAGTCATCCTGTAACTTATTATTGATGTTTATAAGGCATTATTCAGTTTCAGAAACTACATGTCAGAGCAGTTCTGTGTCTTTATAACTAAATAGAGTTATGATGGTTATAATGTGTTACGTAAACCAGGACTTGAGATTCTTCCTACAAACACTGTTGTCATTTTGGTATGGATGTATAAAACATTATGAAAGCTGAATTTATAATACATTATGCCTACACTTATAATACTTTATTAACCTTGGTATAAGTTGTTGTACATGATCATAAACTGTTGTAATGACTTTTATAATGCATTATAAATGCATTATAATGTCTTATGAATGTGCGCTTAATGCATTATAAACTAGACCTTCAAGTAAAGTGTTACCCATACATTTATTCAACAGTAAGTCAAAGGTACAGATAAGTAAGGGTGTACTAACATCTGGAAAGTCCTTTGGTCTGCTTATGTCATAGGTGTCAAACATGCGGCCTGGGGGCCAAATCCGGCTCACCAAAGGGTCCAGTCCGGCCCTTGTGATGAATTTGTGAAATGCAAAAATTACACTAAGGTATTAACAATCATTTTAGTTCAGGTTCCACATTCAGACAAATTCAATCTCGTGGGCAGGACCAGTAAAATACTATCATAACATATAAATAATGACAACTCCAAATTTTTCTCTTTGTAAATGTAAATATTTTCATGTATTTACACTAAAACAAAGTAGAATTTTGCACAAAAAAAAAAAATTGAATATCCTGAACAAATATGAACAACCTGAAATGTCTTAAGAGAAGTAAGTACAATTTTAACAATATTCTATCTGTTATTAAATGCTTTGTGTGTTTGTAGATCCACTATAATCTGTAAGTTATAATGTACATGTGTAAATGATAAACTGAGGCAGAATATTGTTAAAATTACACTTATTTTTTCAGTTTGTTCATGTTATTTACATTGTTTGAAAGGATAGTTTGTAGATGTAACCTTTTCATGATATAAATTTACTTTTTTGCTCTAAAACAGAGAAAAGTTTGGAGTTGACATTATTTATATATTATTATGTTATTATTTTACTGGTTCGGCCCACTTCAGATCAAATTTAGCTGAATGTGACCCCTAAACTAAAATGAGTTTGACACCCCTGGCTTATGTGGTTCAGATCAAATTTGGACTTAATTATTATTATTTTTTGCTTAAATCAAGATTTTTTTTTTTTTAAATTCAAGCAAAAAAATCTGCCAATGGAACAAGTGAAAATAATCTTGGTAAGATTTCTTGAAATAAGATTTTTAAGATCTATTGTCTAAAAATAAGTTCGTATATCTCACTGTAAAGTTACTCTTTAGGTGATTATGTCTTATTTTAAGTGTGATGAGATATTTTGACTAGAAATGAGAAAAATACACTTGGTAAGATTTGGATTTTTTTTTTCCAGTAAAGAACAAACAATAAAACACCACAGGATACGATGCACTGACCTGCCAGAAATCCGCCACAGTGTGAGGCAGCGGTCCCTGAGTGGCGATATACGCTGGCTGCCGAGGATCGTGATCAAACTAAAACAAACAAAAAAAAAAAAAAGTCAAAACCTCAACGATAGGAGAAACAACAGATAAAAAACAAACTTTGATTGGGGATCTTAAAAATGAAGAGGAATATTCTCAGAGTGTGTACGCTGTTGCTCCTTCTACACACTCGCACATTTGTTGGCATTTATTTATAAATCTCTCCTTGCTCCGCTTCTATTTTATCTTTGTTCATATATGAGTAAAACCCAAAAGCAATATGGTCTGTGCTCTAAGAACATCTGAGCAGATTTTAGTGAAACGACTTTTCCATACGCCACCTCTTCTCCATGGAATTATTTATAGAAGGACCTCAAACTGTCAGAACATGTTATTTGGGGGGGGGGGGGGGGGGGTTAAGTCTATTTTAAAAGATCATGAAAACAATAATACACTTGGTTAATGTGACTGCTTCTAAATTTGTTGTTAAGCTTATCCTTATTAATATTAAACTTACTTTTATTGCATATAACCAGCTACTAGGTTTATTTACAGTTGTGGAAAAAATTATTAGACCATCAAAAGTCATCAAGAACAATGGTTATGCAATCAAGTACTAACTCCTGTGTGTATCATGTGACTAAAACAGACAGAAAAGAAAACATGGAATGTCTAAAAGCACTGTTTCATAGCTATTGATGTAAAAACTTAAGTTTGGTTATTATCAAGAAAACATGGAAAATAGCTAGATATCAGCTCTGAAATTAAACTCTTATGAGCTAATTTTGTTGTTATCATTATATTTGTCCAAACAAATGTGCCTTTAGTTGTACCAGGCATTAAAATGAACAAGAAACTGAAGAAAACAAGGGGTGGTCTAATAATTTTTTTCTGCGACTGTATGTGTAATATATGAAAGGTGTTTGTTTTGTCTTGATATATTGGTCTAATAATGTCTATGCTGCACCATTGGTGAGGTCACCCTTTAAAAAGACATTTTTAATCACAATGAAGTTTTCACCTGGTTAAAAAAAATATATATATAGAGAGAGAGAATATGATTGTAAATGGCAATTAGTCAGTAAAAACATTAACATCCACTACTAATGAAAAAAATTAAGTGTGTGTAAGTTCAGGTAAATCTTTTCTACATTTACATGAATTATTTATAGATAGAAAGATAGATGTGACTTTATACAGTATGATTTTATAGCTAGTTTTGTATAGCTAACCATTAAGGCTATTATTATTCGGACAGACAGACAGACAGACAGACAGACAGACAGACAGACAGACAGACAGACAGATAGATAGATAGATAGATAGATAGATAGATAGATAGATAGATAGATAGATAGATAGATAGAAAGAAAGAAGGGTGGAAACGGAAAAAGAAAAAGAAAGGAAGAAAGAAAGAAAGAAGGGTGGAAACAGAAAAAGAAAGAAAGAAAGAAAGAAAGAAGGGTGGAAACAGAAAAAGAAAGAAAGAAAGAAAGAAAGAAAGGTGGAAACGGAAAAAGACAAAGAAACAAAGAAAGAAAGAAAGAAGGATGGAAACAGAAAAAGAAAGAAAGAAAGAAAGAAAGGTGGAAACTGAAAAAGACAGAAAGAAAATGAAAGAAGGGTGCAAACAGAAAAAGACAGAAATTTGGAAAGAAAGACAGAAAGAAAGAAAGATAAAGTGTTAAGAAGGACAGACAGACAGACAGACAGACAGACAGATAGATAGATAGAAAGAAAGAAAGAAGGGTGGAAACGGAAAAAGAAAAAGAAAGGAAGAAAGAAAGAAAGAAGGGTGGAAACAGAAAAAGAAAGAAAGAAAGAAAGAAAGGTGGAAACGGAAAAAGACAAAGAAAGAAAGAAAGAAAGAAAGAAAGAAGGGTGGAAACAGAAAAAGAAAGAAAGAAAGAAAGAAAGAAAGGTGGAAACTGAAAAAGACAGAAAGAAAATGAAAGAAGGGTGCAAACAGAAAAAGACAGAAATGTGGAAAGAAAGACAGAAAGAAAGAAAGATAAAGTGGTAAGGACAGACAGACAGACAGACAGACAGACAGATAGATAGAAAGAAAGAAAGAAGGGTGGAAACGGAAAAAGAAAAAGAAAGGAAGAAAGAAAGAAAGAAGGGTGGAAACAGAAAAAGAAAGAAAGAAAGAAAGAAAGAAAGAAAGAAAGAAAGAAAGGTGGAA